>NC_049997.1:4390711-4498301 GCF_000003815.2 Branchiostoma floridae | reverse complement strand
CTAGCATTCTAACTTAAATACACAAACAGGATAAATAAATACCTAGAATAAATAACAACAAGAATTCTACATTGGTGAGACATAATGCTCAATTATCAACAAGATATCTTGAACACAAATGCCGGCAAACTGAAAACCACCACAAGCATTTTCCCACTCCAGTACGACAGTATGTGACTAGTATGGCAATACCGCATGCTCAATACCACAGAAAACTAATTACATTTTCCGGCAAATCAAAATACATTCCCCGCAAAGTCAAATGTATTTACTGACTAGTAACAGATTAAACATTTATACCCCTACTACAACAATTATCCATTGAAAGACTCTAAACACACAAATAGCACAAACACATTTAGCAACATTCAACTGTGAACATCATAAATTATTACGATTTTGCTATGATAAATAATAAATCAGCACTTAGTTCTGCTAATTACACACACATGTTTGGTCAATACTGTAAATTCATTTATTTTTGGCTGACTTAATATTTCAAGTTGGACTAAGACTAGTAAGATTAAGAGGAAGTGTTTGAAGGTTGAGGTTAGAAAAATATTTCGAAGAGTAGTTATAACATCATATTGGAAATTTTGTGTCATAGATTTGCTATTGAGATATGATCTAACAAAAACTACGAAACTTTCATTTAATTTCATTTATTTATTTAGCCAGGTATGCACACTCAGGGCAAAAGCTAAAGCTAACGTTACAGTAAACATTTCAATATCCATTGTACTTGAAAGGAGAACTATATAGGTTTCTTTGCCTTTAGAAAAAAATGGTTTATCAATTTTTTTCATAAAATAACTGAAGGCCATATCACTGGGATCAGTTAATATTTATAAAAAGAGATTGAAAAAAATCATACGACAATTATGTTTTTTTATTTAAACAATATTTTACAACAATTTCTTAAAACAGCTTTTGGCAACTATTCTTTCGACTCAATGACTGTTGGAATAATTCATTGATATGAAAAATGTAATTGTAAACAAACATCTAAACGACTTAATTCTTCATATGTCAACAAGAAATTATCCAGGCATCTATAAAATTCAGAGTACAAAACTCTGAACATAACATCAAAACACCAGATCACAAGTTACTTCTACTAGTGCTACAAGCAACACCACTTGTTGTTATGTCAACATGTCTGAAATCCTTCTAAAAGTCGCTGTAAAAGACTACACCATCAAAATACATGCGTCAATCAGATAAACCTTACTTAAAACAGACCCCTACTGATAAGCAAAACAACCAAAAAGGCTTGTCGTTTTAAGTAAACACGGGACACAATTCTCACACTTCAGAATCAAGTTCACACTTTGCCCCCCTCCCCACGCTAACACAAACCATGTCTTATACTAATGTATTTGTAGCTTGTAAATATTGTATAAGGGAGGGAATTCCTTACCTAGAGGTTGAGGGGGGTACGCTGCCCCCTCCTGGGGGGTAAGCTGGCCCTCCCGTGGGTTGCATCTCGAAGCCGATCGGAGGCGGGTACGCCGCGCTAGGGTCCCCGGGCCCGACGTAACCTGCTCCGCCACCGTATCCGCTCGCCATCGCTTCTTCTTCTCCGGGACTAATTCTATTCGGCAGAGACGGGTAAAACTGCATTCAACGTACTGGGCAACCGCCCAGCCAAACAAGGTTCAAAGTACAGAGGAGAACGCCCTAGAAAAACACAAAAATCTTGGGCGTACTACGATCGATAAGGACGGATGTCTGTTTCCTCTCTGATGTTTTCAATATGGCCGAAATATGCAAACAAAAGGGCGTGGTTGGGTTAAAGGTCACGGGACGGTACGTTGTTAAAGGTGGGGGTGTGTTTTGTTACCATGGAAAAAGAATATGGTTAATTTATGTTATGTTGAACATTTAAAGAGACTCAGAGTGTCTTATGCGTCAAAAATACATGCAAGAAGGACGTGGTTTAATACTTCATTCATTTCGAGGGACAAAACATTTGTTATGTGGGCGGGGCTGCATTTGGTTGCCATGGTAATAGGGCGTGGTTACTGTGTCACATCCTGAACATCTTTTGACACTCACAGTTTTGAGCATTACATAATAGGTCAAGCTTTTTCGAAACACCAAGATTCGAGTTATTAAACGAAAATATACGTTTTATTCTATGCCATACACACAGTGCATTTTGTTATTAGCTTCAAGCAGATGTTATGAGAAGATCTTTATTTTTTTCACATGCGCAATTTTCTCACGACAGTTGTCACTGAGAAAAACGGCGCAGCCTCAAAATGTTGCGATCTCCCAATATCTGCCTACATGATGGAATTAGACACTGATATTTGTCCGCAAAGTATATGTAGATACATGTAGAAAGATATTAGTTATTACATTTTGATATACAAAGTACTAGTCGTAAGCCAAGCCAGTATTTTCTTTCGACTGAGCTAAAATTGAGACACGACTATAGTTGAACACATGTTGAAGTTATATAGAGCAACATCTGGAATCTGTCGACAAAGTTAACGTGCCTTTCAAGAGCATGGTAACAAATGCAGTGTCCAGTTTCAAGGAGTGCAATGGAAAAACACTTACCAAGCGGTCAAGCCCACTTGAGCCACCCGCCAGGACAATCCGTCCAGCTGTGCGGTCAGTTGGACCAAGGACGTCCTTGGTTGGACCCGTTAGAACTTGAGTCACTCGCTCGCCCGACGCCAAACTTCTGCACGACCCCGGCGCGATTACATGCAGCGTTGCATGCCTTAATTCGTCTTAGGTAGTCGTACGATCTTGGTGTCGCACGACAGTCGTAGGAACTTCATACAGGCTTTGATAGAACATACAAGCATTTGGGGTACAAATCCAACTGATCTTTGTACGATCGACACATACACAACTCTATCCCAAGGGTTATGCGATCGTAGGCCGATCGCGCGAGGAATATCATATATGGGCAAGACCTAGATAAACTCACTGACCATTGCAATGGCACGACGAATTGTGCTTTCTTGAATGGCGATAGCTTTAACAGTAGAGACAGTGCCGCCACCACTGTGCCCATGTACCGACCGGAATCAAATCAGGGTTGAAGGAACGAGGAAAAATCGAAGACAATCTCATTTTCTACACGAAGACAACAGGAAACGCAAACCATGTAGAACCAATACGAGATTGTTCGAAAGAAACTCTTGATATTATCTAATTATGGAAGAGCCCTTTGATATTTTTGGAACGAATTACATCTTAAATAGAAAATTATGACCTTTCATGTCAGAGCATCAAATTAAAGCATAATTAATTCATCTAGATTTATATTTGCTCCATGAATAGATATGCTGTACTGAAATATTCCATTTATTTTCTCGAATAACTTGTGATTTAGGTTGCCTCATATGTAATCGCAATAAAAATACCTTTGTACTTTATTTCAATCTGAAAAAAAATACTGTAATTAATTAAGTTTTAATTGTGGGTTGGTATATCTTACTAATTTCTTAGCGATGATTTTCCCATCCACAAACGATGACACAGCAAAAATGCGTTTTCAGTGCATTGCGTCTGGTATATCATATAACGTCCTTGGTATATAGAAGTCATAGAATTGTTCAAGTAGCGAACGTAAAACACCTCGAAAAACCCCTTTTTTATGTCCTTGCGAGAAAACATTGTAAACGTTTTGAGATAAAGTTATCAATATAAGCGAGGCTCGGGCGATTGCCGCAGAGTCGTCGTCCGATCAATTTTCGCCAAATGGGGCAGGGGTATAAAGGGACTGATCACATCACGACGTTGAAACACTGGCTAAGTCGATGGGCAAGGATGCTCAAATAAATGCTACAAGATGGCAAAACCCTACTGTGACGATTTTACACCAATCTACCAGTCTAACTTTACTATGCCACTACAAATTGAAGCTGGTAGATACAAACAGACTCCTCCAGAGGACAAAATATTAATCTGCTGTAACAATAATTATGTAGAAAGCTTTTGTACGATGTAGTGGAAAAAACTGTAATTTGATTTTGTATAGACGGTGTTTCAGAAGAGGAAAGAGACTGCAGTGTATAGAATATGGCATTTCTCTCTACACTTCTAGTAAAATCTGTATGAATTTAGCCCATGCTGGGCATGGGTATGTAATGAAGATAATTGTCATTGGCAATCAGGCTGTACATGATAAATGACTAGCTGTAATGTAAGGGATGCGCTGTATACTTATGTTTTATTGTCTACGTCAACGGGTACTTTTTTTCAAATGTACGTTGACATGTGACCCAAAAATTGAATTGGATCGGAGACATGTCTAAATGTTACTGTATCACTATGTAGACGATGAGTGAACTCGACAATGTTACCGATTTTACCAATAAATTATCCTATACTATTTTGGTAAATAGAACCATGGCAGTCCGTGCATTGCTAAAACGGTGACAATTATTATTCAGAACCCGTTACTCATTAATCGATTTTCATATTTCGGGCCCTGTACTTGCAATTAGGAGATAGTTAGAAAACTATATCGCTCTTATGTATACATCACCAAATTAGACAGACTGCATTAACCCTAGAGCTCCTTATAAATAATTGTCATCTTCCAAGCAATAGTTTCTTTTTTTAAACAACAAATTTTCATATCAAGCTGTAACTAGATTTTATCAAAGAGGTTTGAATTTGGAGGTTTTATCAAGATTTTATCAAACCTCCTTGATCAAACTGTTTGATTCAAGGAAACCGTTTTTTGAATCTTTACATAGTTTGAAAAGCAATTTTGAAATTCCCGTGATTTTGTTCCGATTTTGTAACGAATATCTAAAATGCAAAATCTATAGTAACATGCATCGAAGTATTTGCTTTAATACATGCTTTTCCTGTATTAAGTGCCATCATTAGCTACTTTCCATTTGAAGACCTTGTGGAGGATTTTTTTTGCTTAATTAAAGCTGACGCCAAAGATTGTGCCGCACCGTCTGAATGTGAGCGCCAATTATGCCTCATGGCCATTTTATGATCCACAAGTTGCTCTGCAGTTTTTAGTAATACCGCCAGAGGGTGTAAATGTAAAGGATCGGTCCCACTCACTGTGACCATCCGTGGATAATCGTCGCTTTATCATCATCATGGGCTACAGTGCCCTTATTCCCCTATTTAAACAAGAATAGCGAATATATACACAATTGAAATGGCGAAGATTGTCTTTTACAATATTATTCGAGGTAAACATACGACAAAAATAAGTAAGGCTTGAAAAGAATGGACTTTTTGCCGGATTTTCTATATTTTTTTCGCCCTCATGCATTAATTTTGTGGTCTCCGTAGGATGTCATCCATAAAATTAAGACAGTGTGGCCTAAAGCCATTTATGGGGACGAAATTTCCACTTCCCGGTCATTCATAATTTAGTCGCAGTTTTTTTTTTTTTCACGTATTGTTTTACACATCAATACGCAACAGAACACGACAATTGCACATCGAGTCACACATAGGGAAACGCAGCATCTAAAAACATCAAACGGTCCCAAGTAGTTCAGAATAGAGCAGCAAAGCTGCAATTTGCCCTACATGAAGTGAAGCTAAAACAGAAAGCACAACAATGCTACCTACATACTACGTTCGTTCGTTCGTTCGTCCCATACTACGTATGAGCTTGTAAAGTAAACCATGTGACTAAGTCAACGAGGGGGCGTTGACACCATAGGTTTACCTGACAAGCTGACTATGTGTAATAATTAACCCCGTGGCTGTCATGTGACAGCGACTGAAAGGGGGCATGGTCCAAAGCAAGGAGTCTTCTACACTCCTTTAAGAATCCAGCTACTTCTCGCCTGCTTTAATTTCATCATTCTTGAAGGGACAGTGTTGTTACAGAACGGAACATTCCGTTCATTTTTTTAGGAACTTGGGTTTCAGTTCTGTCGCCAACGTGATATGTCACAAGGTAAGAGGTCAACTATTATAGGTGAAGAACTAACTTGTTTTCCTACCATATTTTGCTTGGGGCCCGGTCAAATTCGCCCTACGATTGTAGCACGATTGCAAACCTATAGCATTCTTATTAAGATTGCCATACATAAGTCTTGTAACATTCACCTTTCTTGTTACATGGAAATGTTGTCTTATAGATCATTGTCGGTGGTTGGTCCTGTCACAGCCTGCTTGAAAATTATACGGCATCCAAACCATACGACGACCCACGACAAATTTGACCTCCCCGCTAGTTATCAGAGTACAGCTCTGTGGCGTAAACATATTTGTATTGAAGTCAATCTGGTGTAAATACGAAACTTGTGTATGTGGATACAAGTGACATATATGCGGAAGAATGATTCAACTCGCGAGGTCGTAAGTTGTATAATTTACTGAGGTAAACTGTCGTATAGTTGGACGGTCTTTCAAAGAGGCCAAATGCCCACATATTTTATCGTTTGTAGCTTTGTTTTAATACATATTATGATCCCCAGAAAGCGTAACGACGGTCAAAAACCATACGTGCATTCGTAACATTTCCTAAAATGTGTCGAAAGGGAAGCTATAGTTTCATATGAAAGTGAAATAAGACTGCAAACTCTCACTTCCCACTCTCTTACTTTACTTCCTGACCAGCATTCGCCCGCGGGACTTTGGCCAATCGCCAAAAATACACATTTGAACCCAACTTCATATACCTATAGTAGTCTCTACTAGGCTAACTACGTACGCTGGAGAGAATATTTGACGTTGGTCTTGAGTGACCATAGCTAGATTTTTCTTTTAAAATGATCCCCTTCCTATTTATGGACTGAGTTTCCTGATGTTACTGACCAAATGTTCTCTTTCTTGTTGAATTCTTCTATCCGTACCTACATAGGAAGGCCTGGCGTAGGGTAGGACTGGGTCACCATAAATGACGGAAATGTTCACTGAGATAAAACTGTTCATAGGTCGTCCTGTGGAGAGTAACATCAATAAAAGCACTTGATGTCCTTTTGAACGTTTGTTTGTTTTATTTGCACAGGAAAAAGGTACATTGAACATTACAATAGATAGAAAAGAAAGAGGGGGAAATAGTGTAAAACGTTTGTTAGGCAACATTCTCTGTAATCGATAAATAATTGAGGCCTAACCTCTGCTTGGAGAGTACACTTCCCTGGTATGAAGTCCTGGTGGAGGCCACTCAGGAAGAATACTCTCCACACAACACCCACTCACAAGTAAACGTCACACAATATAGTGCTTTTTTTAGCAAATATTTAAAAAAAATGTTGTGCTTGCATCCTTCCAGTTGAAATGAATGCAGAACCTATGCCGTTTGGGTCCGTCCAACACAAGGGGACTGGGCATGCGCAGAAGAAGGGTCTGACGGTGATCACGGCTGCCCTGTTCCTGGTGGGAGAAATGGCAGGAAGTGGAGTGCTGGCCCTGCCGAGAGCTGTCGTGGATACAGGTATGTCCAGGCCGACTGATGCCTTGGTCAGATTTCGTTGAAGAGTTCATTAGTCACGTATGTACACAGTTGATAGAATTTTCCTCAAGCAGTGACTACTTTTTAAAGGCAAACAAAGGTACCTCCAAATCTTAAATGGCTATGAGTCCATCTTGTTCGCGGAGTAACATAGTTCTCGCGAGAGTTGTGAGAAGTAGGTCGAGACTTGCGTGGATCTTCTGCCCCCTCACCACGCCTCCTTGCGGAGTAAGGGTAAGTAGGACTTGTTCAGATCTGTAAGGGATGTGGCAACAGCAGGGCATCGAAGCCTCAAAGGTGTCCCGGTGGACTGCTAAATGCCGCGGGAGAATCTCTCGGTGTCCTCACGATGAGCCTATGGCGTCAATATGTGACCTGGTTCCGGGCTGATTTTAACTACAAGTTAAAAGAAAGCCAGGGGCCCGATCACACTCCAGCAGACGCAGGATGCCCCATGGGGCCATTTAGGCTTCACACGCGAAACTGACCACAAAAACACACGTAAACAGCACGGCAGGTCCATTTTTTTCAAAATATTGTGACCAAAGCTATATAAAATTCGGAAAAAAGGGGCCCCTTCGTGTAATGTAACGGCCGTTTATTTCTTCTTCACTTTTGGGTGGGACCCCTACGTTGCCCCGCGGGCCATGCTGTGACTGCCGAGCTTTTTTTGTGTGGATATTTTCAAACTTGAACTTAAAGTCAATCCGGGACCCGGCAAAAAATAGAGACCATGCATGGCCTAATAGTGCATCAGAAGCAACAAAATGCACCCCACGGGGTTTTGCCTTTGCAGTGATACTGTCTGCGCATCCGTAATGACTATTTCATGTATCATTACTCTGACATCTCTATGATATTCTATACTGCAGGCTGGAACGGTGTGGTAATGCTGATACTGTGCTGCGCGGTGGCGGGACATAACGGCATCATGCTGGGCAGGTGTTGGAACATCCTACAGCTCCGCTGGCCGGAGTACAGGGACCACGTCAGGGACCCCTACCCGGCCATCGGCGAGAGGGCTTTCGGGAAGGTTGGAAAGTAAGTGGATCATAAAGGACATTTTATCTTTTTTCCATATCTATAGACTACTTGTACAAACATGCTGTCATGCTTTCTTTAACGCTCCATAAATTGTATCATGAGATATTGATGCTGACCCGCCAGACTGCAACATATCGTCAGTGGTGGGCCCAAAATGTAACCTTGCTGAACCCCGGCCCAGCAGTTGAAGGCTGTTCAGTATGATGTACACATGTATGGGGGTTGAAAGAGAGCAAGAAAAAGTAACACAAGTCGTAAAAAACAACCAACTTCATGATTTCATACCAAAATATACTACCAGCTTATCCTTTCCGTGCCAGCAACACATGACTCATTTATTATCATATTATCATTGGTGGGCCAAGCAAGTAACCCTGAGGAACCCTAGAAGGTTGCATTGATGACATAGGGTATGGGGTTTAGGATGAAACAGCAGAAGACACCTTACAGTATGTAAAAGGTAGAAACCACAAATGTTGTTGCAGGTGGACCAAGGATGCAGCCTTTAAGAACTCTACGTCTGTAGAATTATAAGAAATGTGAGGTAAAAGAAGAGATAGTTTTACAATAGACACTGTACTGTTACTCAACCCAGACGATTCGGGACGTAGTTAACAAGATTTTCCGATTTAAAATCTCCGTCAGTATTCAATCATTTCTTTTCTGTCTTCCAACAGGGTTGCAGTGAGCGTTTGTGTGAACATAACGTTGTTTGGCGTGGCAACAGTGTTCCTGTTGTTGGCAGCGGAGAACCTACAGACCCTGGTGCAGGACCTGTCTCCTCACAATAGCACATTCTCCTTCTGTTTCTGGCTTATCATCCTCGCGGGGGCGCTCACACCATTCACTTGGCTCGGGTCACCCAAAGATTTCTGGTGAGCTAATGATAGTATTGTTCTTGATACTAACACGCCTTATGTTATAGGAGCGATCAGTGACAAAGTTTGTTTTTTTTCAATATAGAGCATACTATAGTATATGTCAGTGGAGGCCCAAATATGTAGCCTTGCTGAACCCCATAAGATATTAGTATAGCTTACGGTGCTTTATTAGAACTACGTTTGAAATCACTGTTTTACACCTGTGGTAGGCCAAATATGTATCCTTGAGGAACCCCATCATATGCAGAGGTTGTTATTACCAAACAGTGTATTGTATCCAATTTTGACTTGAATTTTCGTACTTTTTATTTTAGGCCAGCGGCTGTTGCTGCCACTGTTGCCACGGTCTTGGCCTGTGTCCTGATGTTTATTGGGGTTCTTGTGGACATACCAAACTTCAAACATGCAAAGGACCAACAAGAGGACATTAAGGTACACTTTGTACACTGATAATTCTAAAAGCCACAGGAGAGGTGAAAGTTGAAAGAGCAATATGATAGACCATCACACCGTGATCCCACAGCACACTGGGAGACGTGTTGCACTATAGGTATTGCGAGGGGGACAGTATCATTACCATGACATCATGGGACAGGACCATACACAGTACGCATGCACAAAACACGCGTTGCCATAGCGATGATGTTGTTTTCTACCTACTAGGTATACCCATAGCACCATGGTTCATGCTATTGCATTCGTAAAAAGGTCTAAATGGAATTATGTTTTCTGATATACTTTACGCTAACACGTATTACAATTCAACAGACGTTTCCAAACAAACAAACAAACAAACAGTTTTTTTAATCCTTCTTTTCCAGGCGGTATTCCTAACGTTCGGAACTATTCTGTTCGCGTTCGGCGGAGCGTCCACATTTCCCACAATTCAACACGACATGAAAGAGCCAGAGAAATTCTACAGATCAGTCGTCTTGGCGTTTGCAGGTATGTTAGAAGGGATGTGTATATTTGTTGTTGCGTGGGGGTATTCGCGTAAAGGTTTTGGCAACGTACCAGGGGCAGAGCTTGCTGTTTGTATGTCGAGTTGGGTGTGTTTGCGAATAGGCCTCAAATGATCGTGATTTCATCCAGTTAACGAATTAATTGTCTCTTTGTCTGTTTCTTTGTCAGTGTTTATGTTAGCTTGCAGTAGAAAACGTCCAATATTGTGGGCTCACCAAAATTTTCCCCAACCCTTTAGCCGACGTCAATGTACATGATCCACCACTTGAACACGTGACTTCATAATTACGTGGCGTTACGAACACTTGACTTAGTGATCCCGTACTCTAGGCTTTAGAAACACGTAACTTTAACTTGATTGACTGAAAGATTTGTGATTGATTTAAATGGGAAAATTACGGCAAGTATACACATTTATGCTGACATACATGCTACTACCCCCCCCCCCCCCCAGCTTTGCTGCTGATGTACCTCCCAGTGTCCATTGCGGGTTTCCTGGTCTACAAGTCGGAGTGTGACAACAACATCCTGTCTACCCTGACGGCGGGGGGTCTGAAGTACGCTTCTCTCATCCTCATCACGTTACACCTCATCTTCGCCTTCATCATCGTCATCAACCCGGTCTGTCAGGAGCTGGAGGAACGACTCAGGATAGCCAACAGTAAGTCCACTTGATTCTCAGCAATAGACATCTTCCTACGCAGGGACACCCAACGGCGAAACCGCCTGTCTGGATGTACGCTGCTTTCTCAACCGTCACCCTTAGTTCCTGACCGTCAGAGTCTGCTTAAAAATACTAACGAGCTTACCCTTATATATGCGAAATCCTTTTTGAAAACTGAAAGGCCTATTCTCTGATTGGCTTACAGCTGGTTTGTGGCGACGCCCATGGGAACTAAGAGTGACGGTTGAGAAAGCAGGGTACATCCAGATAGGCAGTTTCGCCGTTGGATGTCCCCGCGTAGGATATGATGCGCAATACATGTAGATAGCAGATTGGATTAAGACGGTTCACGGTTTGAAATACGCATATGCAGGGAGATGCTTAGTATATAATATATCAAAAGTAAAAGCCTCAAATTTTCCTTGTTCAGATTATGCTTGTCCGAACAGGACTTGTCTGTGTCTCAGGAGACATGAACTTTGACAGATAACTCACAATGCGTCTTGCTGCACATGCACAGTTTAAAGGTGGGGTCACACCTGCGTATATATTTAAGGTAACATGTCAGACGAGTCAGCTTGGTCGCTAATCATACTTCTCGGTCAGCTAACTCATCTGGCATGTTATGTATCTATATTTGTCCAATTCGTACCATTTTCCCCGTGACCTGTGGAGCCTGGTAGAGACTAAGAGCTTCATACGCACCTAAAACGGACGTGAATATATACGCATGTGTGACCCCACCTTAAAATATAATCTGGCTTCAATATTCAAAAATGAATTGCTCGATGTTTCTGTTAAGGCTATTGCCTTCAGAATAGCTGACACAGCACTTGGGCACGTGACTTTAAGAACACGTGACTCTAGGGAAATACATGTATGTCTTTGCGATCACGTGACGCAATAAACACGTGGCATTACGAACACGTGATTCCAGTATTGTAATTGAGCAAAGGTCAATAAAAGCCTGTACAGTCCTCATATCGAGGCTCAAAATCTAATTGAGATTGTAACGTCTTTTTTTCTTTCCGTCAGAGTTCGGTATTTTCCGGATTCTACTCCGGACGTGCCTGGGTTGTCTCTCGTTATGAAATCCGAATTGATCGCCTAAAGTAAGCGTTTTCGGTCCAACAAAGAAGAAGCCTTTAGAGGTCTAACAAATGAGCAGCATCTCCTTCAAGATTGTGTAAAACACACGGAACTGGAGGAAGCTTGCAGTCGTCTGCGCTGCAAAATAAAAAAAAGTAAAATGGTCACGTCGAGGTCAATTTTCCTCTGGCGCCATGTCAGCAAAATATTGTGTAACTGTCTTATATACTCAGTAACTTCTCACGTCAAATCTTTCTGTCTTTTGTTTCTGCCAAAGTAAAATGGTCACGTCGAGGTCAATTTTCCTCTGGCGCCATGTCAGCAAAATATTGTGTAACTGTCTTATATACTCAGTAACTTCTCACGTCAAATCTTTCTGTCTTTTGTTTCTGTCAGAGTTCGGTATTTTCCGGATCTTACTCCGGACGTGCCTGGTGGGACTGGTGCTGTTTACCGGAGAGAGTCTGCCTCATTTCGGCGCCATCTTGTCTTTGGTTGGAGGATCGACCATCACCTGCCTCACTTTCGTCTTCCCCTCCATGTTCTACCTGAAGCTCTCCAGACAGACGAGCCCTGATTGGCCAGAAATGTGAGTTTTCTACGATTTGATCATTAAACGTCCAATAAGGAATGAGTTTGAAGAATAGTGCTAACAATAGAGAGAAATCTTTATGGTATAGTTATCTCTATGGTATATCATTAAGTATGTTCTATGAGAAACACAAACGGTGGTCAGAGTGATACGTAAATATGAGGGAATGCCAAAGTTGTTTTTAATAAACATGGAAATGGTAATAACAACCAACAAATATTTACCTCCATTGAAGCGCTCTAAAGCCCAATGTCCAGCGAAAACGTACGCGTGTACACATCTGATTTTTTTGTCCCTCTTGCGTTTTTACAGAGAAGTGCAGCCGTACGAGTGGGCGTGGCACATAGAGTTCATCCTGATTGGTGTAGTGGGCGGCATAGCCTCCACCTACTCCGCTATTGACGGGATCGCCGGCGGCTTCCAAGTGGTCCCCTGTTACGTCAACATGACTGCTGCTGACATGTAGATCTGATAATTATTGCGTAGATTATACATTAAGAGCCGCACACATATTGGCTACTTTCCCTGATAATTGTAAGAAACTAAGAAATGCAATATTGTTTATATAGCCATAAACTTGGCCAAAAAGGCTTCCTTTCAGGCCTTAAGCACTAAAGGAATATATTGGTTTATCCAAATACCATCCGTTGAAGGGACGCCGATAATCTGATCCCCTATGGGGGATATTGGCGTATACGTGATTCCTGTGCAATACAGAAAGGGCGCGCCTCTGAGGTGTCGCCAAAAATATTGTCCAAAATGTATAGAAGGTTTGCGTAAAATCTGATTTATCATGGCTTGCCAGCTTCTTTCTTTGTAAACTCTCATGCCTCTTGCCTTATACAGTACCTATATAACGATAATAGATGTAGGCTATTGTATAGCGCATTAATAAAACTGGGCTATTTTCCATCAAAAACTCTGACTAGTAGTTAACTAAAAGGTTTTACAGAAAATGTAGCCAACATAAGCAAGAATGCGGATATCAAGAACACGTATAGTGACTGCGAGAGAAGGTTTTAAGCTGCGAATGTAAAAAAAAAAACATTGTGCAATTTCTAGAACTCTATTCTTGTTGGTAGAAATGTGCGAAAAAGATTCTTTTAACTGCTACGGCCAAAGGTGCATCATATCAATATGCACCAAAATGCAAAGGTGATATGTGATGTTCTTGATATAGAATATTCGTAAAAATTATCCTTTTCCTTATGTTTCACCGGATCGTTCTCTTTTAAAAAGCTGCTTTAATATATTTTTGTTATTTTGATATTTTTTGTCTAATCATTGTCTTGTAATGTACTTTTAGTAATTGTTGTTGCAAACTGTTTCAATAAACGTGTTTGCGAGACAGAATATCTATTTTACATTTCAGCTCGTCTTATGCAACTGTATACAGGGCCTTAAGTTGCAGTCACAATGTTTAAAAAGTCCGTACGGGGTCCGTATTGACATTTTTTTTTTCAAATGCAGAAGTTCGCAGAAATAGTCAATACGCACCTCATGCGTTTTGTGCCAGTTCCAGTTACGTGTACCGGGCCGTACTGTCCGTATGCCTGCATACCCCAAACTGACACACAACGATTGAGATGCGAACGTGGTTCGCTTTTAATTCATGCGTACGAATACGGCTGCATATGGAAAATGTCAATACAGGCCTCGTACGGACTTTATAGAATCTTTATTGCAGATTCCTGCCCGAGGGCTAATTGCATACAATGTAAAGCAGTAGTGGTATACATAATAATACATAACAAAGAAGGAAAATGATACTCATAGATAAATCAAAAGGGAATAGCGACTAATCTAAATCTATTTCTACGTTATTACGCTATTTGATATGGGTTTGACTTCTGTTCCATATGCCATAGGAGACGAATTCTCCATCATTTTCATATATAAAAGGGTTGGACGACTTGAGCAAGAAGATTGATTAGGTGGCCGTTAAGGTGATAAAGCTTGGGGAAGTTTTGCAGATTTTAAGGAATTTCAGTTTCTTTCTTTCGGAACGGTAATATGAACATTCACAAATGAAATGTAGTTCATCTTCCACTGCTTTCCCTGATCAATATATGCCTGAGAACATTCGTGTGACTGCACATTAACTAAACGAGGTACAAACAAATACATATGACCTTCTAGAGTTCAACACGTGGCTAAAATCAACAAGGGGGCATTGACACCACACCCCGGCATACGACTATATCTTTCAGTGTCAACACATGGCCGTCATGTGATGATGTAACTTCAGGTCCATGGTCCAACTCACAACAAAGTGAGAAACCTTTTTGAAATCTTGCATGATCATTTCAACGAACAGTACTGTCACAGAGAAGGATATTTTACGTTTTTGAGGAACTTGTGTGTCCTGTTTTGTCTGTGAAGACGTAATATGTCACAAGGTACAAGTTCACTTATTCATAGTGTCAAACACCTAGTTGTTCAGCCCTTATTTACTTGCTTTCTCGTTACGATACAACTGTTGCGGCAGAAATTGCATTGAATTCGAAGTCATTCTGGAGTCAAAGTCTATTGCACACCATTTGTAAAATGGGTATAATGTAAGACAAACTTATCATATTGTATAAGACAACTAGCCATGTAGTATAATTAAACTAATAAAGTGACAATAGATATAGTTTTATGGCTATGCAATATTAGAAGAAACACGGTGATGAAACAAATCAAAGTGCAATGATGAAACAAATCCAGAATGTTGCAATAGACTATTTGCTAATAACATAAATCTAGTAAATACTACATTCAGGTTCTATGATATATATTATAAACAATATTGGGAGGAGACACAGTGAAGGTCTTCATGTGTAGTATATACATTATTATGACAATGTTTATGATATTACGTTATCATTAGGTTCCATTTCTGCATGGATGTATTGGACAGTGTTGCGACATGGCATAAGTGCATGTAACGTTGGTTCACGTTTATAAGTGGGGTAACTAATATCCGTTGAAACAATTCTTAAAAACAGGGACTTTCGACGGATACTGAATTCAACTCAACTCAATTCAACAAAAAATGCAGCTTGAAACAATATTACATCGACTTGATGTCCCAAAATGCTCCGTTTTCTTGAAATTGATAAAGGTAAGGGTGAACTAGCAGTACAATTGTTTGCTCAATTTATTCAGGTGATTTATCTTTGATATTAAAAAAAACGTACGAACAAAGCTAAACTTATAACTCATGGAAAAATATATATCACCTCTTCTGAAACCTACAATTCATGGTCAGTCCGACATGAAACGCTAAATATACTGAGGTTTCTTCGACACTTCTAAGGTCCATGAGAAAAAGGCATGATGCTGCATGTTGTACGTATGTAGGGGCACAAACTGTACACTCAGGCCGGTCTTTCTACTTCTATAGTGCTTTCCTTATTTAGAGTCTCAAATCACAGATCAGAAGAGAACTGCACATAATTTCCAAAATAGTCTACAGCTTGAGTACAAACAAATCATAGTAAGGTCAATGTGTTTGCCCAACCGCCTGCATGACGCAATGTAATCAACGCTGAGTGGCACGTGAAATGCACGTGATAGAGGCATGCTTCGGTGCGATAAAACGTTTGGTTACATTGAACCTTTGGTAATACACCTTTCTCACGCGGCGGCCATGATAGATCTAAAACGAGTTCAATGAGGCAAACAAAAGACTGCCCATCATAATTAGTAGTTCAGCCAATGATAGCCTGCCAATTAGGCAAACAACCAATAAGAGATTTGGCTGCATGTCCGTCAAATATTTGCATTATCATGTTTTTATTTTGCATTTCTTAAGGGACAATGGGGTCAGTCTACGCTACTATAAATTGCTACATCTTTCGGTGCATAACACTTGTTATAATACTTATTATTTGATCTTATATTATAAAAAATTGTGTGGTCTGGGGAAATACTAAATGGGAGCTGATTTTAGAAATAAGTTTTGTTTGTTTGCCTCATTGACCTCGTCTTCAATCTATGATGGCCGCCGCGTGAGAAAGGTGTATAAAGCTTGAATCACCCTAGATGGTCTAAATAGCCATAGCAGAGAAAGGTTTGTCGTCAGCTAATCATGTAACTCCAATTCACCTTTGTCCGCGGAGTAACCTATATTAATATCCGTTGCTTCTAACAAATGTGTTTTAAGGGATATCAAGTCAAGGGACTGTGGACTCAAATAATATTGCAATATCTTCAAAATATTGCAGCTATTTTCAAAATTTTGCAACGTCCGTCGACTTAGTATCCCTAAATGTTAGAACAACGGATAAAGGTTCCCCCTTGACTAATGGTGAACTAACGTTACTACCTGTCGTGCAAGTTATAAAAGATTATGAAAAACAAATCCATGACGCTTCCAGGTAACTTTTAATGATTTGATTTCGACCCTCTAGTGGCTTTCTACGTTACTTGCCAACAGCTACAAACGTAGAAAATACCATAGGGAGCTATCGACAACTTCTCAATTAATGCTGACCACAAACCGAAACGGCCTCAAAACATAGACTTCTTTTAGAATGAAAAAAAAATGTCTTCATCGCATCCTTTTCAGTTAAAACCGAAGATGAGACGTCGCCGTTTGCAGTTGGGTCCATCCAACACAAGGGGACTGAGCATGCGCAGAAGAAGACTGGGCATGCGCAGAAGAAGGGCCTGACGGTGATTACGGCTGCCCTGTTCTTGGTGGGTGAGATGGCGGGAAGCGGTGTGCTGGCCCTGCCGAGAGCTGTCGTCAACACGGGTTGGTTAACTGTTTATTTGAACAGGCTAGGAAATAAAGTGATTACCTCTTTGTGGCGCCGTGTGGCACAACAGCAGGGTGTTTGCCCCAGAGGTTCTGGTTCGGATCTGTTGGAAAAAATACAACCTTGTGCCCTTGCTAACTTAAGACGAATTCACTTCACTCAACTGAAAATAAGGTTTTTTTTCTATGTTTACACTGACCTCAACTTAGCAGCTGGGCGGACAGATTTTCGTCTGCCCATCCTCCTACGCAGGGACATCCAACTGAGGGTCTGCATGGGGGGTCCCGACAACGATTTACGCTGAATTCAGAAGAGCCTCCTACGTATTACGCTAAATCAAGGAATGCAATTACGCTAAATTTGGTCGCCTCGCTACGAATTACGTAGATAAGATGGTTTTCCCTACGAATTACGGGAAATAAAATAGGCTGCCTACGTCTTACGGAAAAGAGCATGCAGACCCTCCCAACTGTCTGTCTGGATGTGCCCTGGTCTTTCAACCTTTAGTTCCTAACCGCCCTGCTTATGAATATCAATGAGGTTACCTTATACATGCGAGACAGCTTTTGAAAACGGAAAGCCTATTCTCTAATTGGCTGACAGATGGTTTTGGGGGGACGTCCACTACAGGAACGTTAACTAAGGGTGATGGTTGAAAGAGCAGGGCACATCCAGACAGGCAGTTTGGCTGTTAGATGTCCCTGCGTTGGAGGATGCGTCTGCCAGGACGCTGTCTATCAGCACTGAGGGGGGCTATTATCGCCCGACATGGCTGAATAGCAAGGGTCTGGAGTGAGCTACCAATTGGCGCTACTCAGGTGACCTCAATACGACAATTGCCCTGGATGCGTCCTACTTTATGGTTATGAACCACTCACTTCCATAAGTGTTGTGGGATTTTTACGTACTTGAGGTGTGGCTCTCCTCAAATAAGGGGCCTCCATTTAACGTCCTATTCGAGGGACGGCCCTAGCCGATGCTAGGTAGTCATTTTTCACCTGAGTGAAAGTGCATGGCTTTAGTCAGGGTTCTCTCTCGTTATGAAATCCGAATTGATCGCCTAAAGTAAATGTTTTCGGTCCAACAAAGAAGAAGCCTTTAGAGGTCTAACAAACGAGCAGCATCTCCTTCAAGATTGTGTAAAACACACGGAATTGGAGGAAGCTTGCAGTCGCCTGCGCTGCAGCCGACTGATGATGATAATGATGATGATAAAAACACACACCAAGGAGGTTGCACATACTTAGTTGCGGAATGTTGTTAACCCTTAAACTGCCAGAGTTTCAATCCTATAAAATGCTATCAGTGCCAGGGTTGGCCGCTGACCTCCAAACCCAAAAACGAACAAGGCCGAAGTCCGATCCCTAACTTCCGCAAAGCTGCTACTTCGGGGGAATACGCTATCCCGGATATTTCCGGGTGTGGCACACAGGACATGTATATGTGTGCCGGATATATCCGGGTTTGGCAGTAAGTTGTGATATCTATATTTTACATTCCCAGGCTGGAACGGCGTGGTTATCTTGGTGTTGTGTGGCGCGGTGGCGGGACATAACGGCATCATGCTGGGCAGGTGTTGGAACATCCTACAGCTCCGCTGGCCGGAGTACAGGGACCACGTCAGGGACCCCTACCCGGCCATCGGCGAGAGGGCTTTCGGGAAGGTTGGGAAGTGAGTGGTAACAAGAACTTATACACCAGGGAGATAATTGCCACTAGTGCCAAAGCAAAATTTACCACCAGCCATTTCCGTGCCAGTAAGAAATGGCTCGTTGGTTATTGAATAAGTATCATTGGTGGGCCAAACACGTATCCCTGGGGAACCCCCAGAGGGTTGCATTGATACCCAGCCATTTGCGAGAGGGCTTTCGGGGAGGTTGGAAAGTAAGTGAATCACAAAACGGACTGTTTGCACATTTAATTTTCCTAACAAAGTTTGGAGACAGGTTACACCTTTTATGCTGTCATTGGTGGTCAGTTTTGTACCTAATAAATGCTATCAAAACGTCTTGATACTGATCCATCATTCTACAACTTATCGCCAGTGGTGGGCCAAAAATGTACCCTTGAGGAACCCCAGCAGTTTAAGGCTATTCAGTATAATGTATGGGAGTTGAAAGAAAGCAGCAAGAAGTGAAACAGGCATCGGGAAAGATTTACAACGTAATTGTTAACGTAGAAGAAAAATGCTATCAAGAAAAATTCTATCAAAGATGGTCCAATCATCTAACCTTGACGAACACCCGTTACGTATATAGCAATTATAGACACGTCTACACTCCTGACCTTTTGCAGCACGTTAATTGTAGTGTAAAATCTTTGTAAACATTGAACTGTCATTTGTCTTCATCAGTTCGGTAGCTCACTGAATTAAGAGACAACCGTTTCAAACAAACATTGTTTAATTCCACCGACAGCTTTGTTTTTAATTATCTTAAATCTAAAAAAAAATTCTTTTAAGGCCTGTGGCAGTTGTAGTCTGTTACCGCGTGTCATATTCGTCCGGTGAAAACTGACTGGTTAACATTGTACTGCAACTATAGGTGTCGCTGCTTACAGGTGTGGTCCTAAACGCAAAGAATCGTACACCGAATAAAACAATCATGTAAACTGAATACTAGTATGTGTAAAACCTTGTGTTTGGAACCGCATCTGCAAACAGCGACACCTATTGCTGTTGTACAATGTAAACCAGTCAAAATTGCCCTGAATGACAGATTGCCACCGAAACGTCGGCCGGTGGAATAAAACAAAGATTGTGTAAAAAGAGTCTTATTGTTCTATGACTTTATACTAACCTAATGAAACTCTTCTGCCTTTCATTTTCTTACAATCAGAGTTGCGGTTAGTGTTTGTGTGAACGTGACGTTATTCAGCGGAGCCACAGTGTTCCTGTTGTTGGCTGCGGAGAACCTACAGACCCTGGTGCAGGACCTGTCTCCTCACAAAGGCAACTTCTCCTTCTGTTTCTGGCTCATCATCTTGGCAGGGGCGCTCACACCATTCACTTGGTTTGGGTCACCCAAAGATTTTTGGTGAGTAGCTAATACACATTTTCTTTTACTATATACTGATCTATTGGACGTCAAAGAAACGATCGGTCATAATGTGGTCTTCCATGAGAAGTATGTCAGTGTAGGACCAAATATGTAGCCCTGGGGAACCCCATAAGATACTAGTGGAACAGGAATACTTATGTCGCAGTCACAAGCGTCATAGGTCGCTATACGATTTTCATTTAGAATTCTAAAGCAGACTGTGACAGAACCAACCGCTGACAAGGAGTTCGCGGTAGCACCATGCACTGTAGTCTGTTACTGCCATGGAAACAATGTTCGCGGCGGTTTTGAGTTCGCGGTAAATTTGCAACACGAAAACCGCGAATATTAAACCACCGCAAACAGTTTCTGTACTGGTATAACTGTGGACAGTTTTGAAATGTTCGCGGTGGTTTTGAGTTCGCGGTAAATTTGCAACACGAAAACCGCGAACATTAAACCACCGCAAACAGTTTCTGTACTGGTATAATTGTGGACAATTTTGTTTTTAATTGTCTTACAATTTTTTTCTCAAGGCCTGTGGCAGTTGTAGCCTCCGCATCCACAGTCCTGGCCTGTCTACTGATGTTGATTGGTGTTCTTGTGGACATCCCGAACTTTCAACATGTAAAGGACGGAGAAGTGGAGATCAAAGTACGTTTCTTTACCTTGTTTAATTACCAGCTTTTAAACATCATAAGACAGGAAAAAAGTTGGAAGAGTAGTAAACTTTTTAAGGATCCCATGGCATGCTGGGTGACTTGAGGCATTATGGGTAGTCCTTTGGCGGAGTGCAAAATCATCACCATCATGGTTAAAATAGGACCTAAAAAGTATGTATCCCATGCGTATTGTCAATGAAATAATCGTTTTGTCCTCTGAGCTTTCTACCCATCTTCCAGCTTGCAATGGTGTCCGCGAGATTGTTGTGTTTTCTCATATTTTGCAGGTATCCCTGAAAATATAACCGATTTCTTATGTATGCATGACAACTGAATATATTAAACTAAACAAAGCATTGTCAACAACGAAATCTCTAGGGAATGAGTGCATGCAAGTTTTTTAAATTTTAGCAATTCAATCTCAGAGCAGTACTAATGGCGATGACCCCGAAACATCTTCAAAGGTGATTTTCGTTTTTTTACAGGCGTTGTTCCTGACGTTTGGAACTATCCTGTTCGCATACTCAGGGGCGAGCACATTTCCCACAATTCAGCAAGATATGAAGGAACCGGAAAAGTTTTCCAGATCCGTCGTCCTGGCGTTTGCAGGTAATGACAGCCAAGTGCGATTAAGTTGTGCATTTGTGTGTATTGAAAGGCATAAAATGTTAAAACATAAAATTTTATGGCGACGCCTCAGGGGCGGAGCGGTTAGTATTTTACTGCGATTAACTTGCCAAATATTCAGAACATTTCCGCATGCATTCCAATGTAATTCATTGGGGAATTCGTTTTTGGAAACACCCTGTGGGACTGACCTTTGCATATACCAGAGGGGGGAGTCTATTACGTGTTGAATACAATTTGCATGCGGTAGTTTACGCACTAACACATTATTGACATAGATATAATGTTATGCCCCCTCCCCTCCAGCTTTGCTCTTGATGTATGTTCCACTGTCCGTTGCGGGTTTTCTGGTCTACAAGTCGGAGTGTGATAACAACATCCTGTCTACCCTGACGGCGGGCGGTCTGAAGTACGCCTCCCTCATCCTCATCACGTTACACCTCATCTTCGCCTTCATCATCGTCATCAACCCCGTCTGTCAGGAGCTGGAGGAACGATTCAGGATAGCCAATAGTAAGTCTCGTTTAATCAATCAATCAATTAACTAACCAATCAGCATTCATCATCGTCATCAACCCCGTCTGTCATGAGCTGGAGGAACGATTCAGGATAGCCAATAGTAAGTCTTGCTTAATCAATCTATCAATTAACTAACCAATCAGGAGGCATCGTTGACTTATCACCTTACACCTCATCTTCGCTTTCATCATCGTCAACAACTCAACACCCCCGTCTGTCATGAGCTGGAGGAACGATTCAGGATAGCCAATAGTAAGTCTCGTTAAATCAATCAATCAATTAATCAATCAATCATTGGTTTATGATGGCAGCTATAGGATGTGTCTATAGATGATTCACCATAATGGATTAATAGATAGCAGATTATAATAAGCCAGTTCTATGTTTAAGACACGCATGCGCAGCCAGGTGCATTCTGGGCAATATGTCAAATATGGAAGCCCCTAACTTGTAAACAATTCTTGTGTACACCATGCTTCATGCATGTTCAGACGTTTATTGTATGTCTCATAGGCTTCATGTCTTTGAACCTTTACCCACGATGCCCATGCATGCGCAATTTAAACCGCAAACTGACTTATTATAATGTTTAAAATGACAAGTCAGCCGTCTTTTTCAGGTTAATTGACCCAAAATTTGGACATGTAAAGTTTATAAACATCAGATTTTACGAATACGGACTCTAGGAATTGGTCAGATGTCTGTTTAATGACTTTCTCGTGTAATATTGTCTGACTATTTTATTAGCCTGACAAAACCACTCTTCTAGTAATCCATTCGAGTGACTGGTCACGTCGAGGTCAATTTTCCTCTGGCGCCATGTCAGCAAAACATTGTGTAACTGTCTCATTAACTTCTCACGTCAAATTTTCTGCCAGAGTTCGGTATATTCCGGATCTTACTCCGGACGTGCTTGGTGGGACTGGTACTGTTTACCGGAGAGAGTCTGCCTCATTTCGGCGCCATCTTGTCTTTGGTTGGAGGATCAACCATCACCTGCCTCACCTTCATCTTCCCTTGCCTATTCTATTTGAAACTCGCCAGACAAAAGAGTCCTGATTGGCCGGAAATGTAAGCATTCTGCGATTGAATTTTGAAAAATCCAATAAAAATGGAGATAGCTTTGGTAAACAGAGAAGCTTCCACACTTTTACATTGTTGTATTACAATTACAGTATAAGGGCTACTCCATGAAAAAGAGTAGGGGGGTAGGGGGGGGGGGCATGTCATGATTTTCAAAGTGTTAGAGAGGGTACACAAGAGATGGTATGAAAATAAACTTGGATACAAGGTTGAGTATTCTTGATCATCGCTAAACTACTAGGATATTCAATGGAATGTTCTACTGTACACAACAAAATTTTAACATGAGGCCTTTTTGTCCCCCTTACGTTTTTACAGCGAAGTGCAGCCGTACGAGTGGGCGTGGCATATAGAGTTCATCCTGATTGGTGTGGTGGGCGGCATAGCCTCAACCTACTCCGGTATTGACGGGATCGCCAGAGGCTTCCAAGTGGTCCCCTGTTACGTCAATATGACGCGCCTTTGAGGCGTTGCCAAAATATTATGCAAAATCTATAGAAGTACTGAGAAGTCTTGATGATAGATAGCTTGTGAGAGCTTTTAGGCTCAAAAATGTCTCTGCGATTGCGAGGGGGCTAATTGATATAATAGAAATACGAAGTTAAGAATCCCTTTTGCAATTCTAGTACATGCATGTTATTCTTAATTGTCAACATGTATACAGAAAAAAAATCTTTTTATTATGGGCATACCCGTATCATTGTATCATCAGGTTATATAGTATTCTTCTCCCGCGTATTGCCTATCCCCATAGGGTGGCACAAAACGAGTATATACGTATGTTATTTTGTACCTATCAGAAGGAGCGATACACAGGCCGGAATCTATGTGTTACGGCGTCATAACCAACGTGGGACGGGGCCTTCTGATTGGTCCGCGGCGCCTTGTTATATGATATTATACTACATACAAATCGTCAAACTTTTTACATACGATACATGTATATAAATGTTGTGAAAACTATTCTAATTGTGAAGGTCTAGGAACCACATGTTACCAGAAAGTTAAATCAGATAATGAAGGAAACGTTTTGCCAGATTATACTGATGTTGAATGCTTCGTTTTCAAGAGTATTTGCACTCGCTATATGTAGCTAGTCAACATTGTGCTCTTTATCTGTGTCTGTATAGCCGCTATCCCAGCAGCCATATACATATAAGTACGCCGTGTGTTCTACGATTGATTCTGTAACACCCAGGTTACACCCTCTTCATAAAATGGCACGTGCCATGTGCTGAATAATTGGTTTGAATTGGTCTCATCTCGATATAGGATTTCTTTAAGTACAAAATACGTCTGAGTCCAGCACAGAAGGCGTCACGCAGAAGGACAAGAGCTCACCTCTGAGTCTGAGAGCTCTAAATGGTCACTTTTTACATCATCATCATCATCCGGGCGTGCTGGTTGCTCGGATGGACATGACTCTCTTCCTCCATCCTTCCCCATCCTCCATAGCCTTGGGCAGTTCTTCAGCCGAGCAGCCAGTATCTTCACAAAGTATCTTTTACAGCATCATATGGTACATGTCCTCTCGATCATCGAGCGACGTTAGACTAGAGGGTCCGCTTATATTCATAGGTCACCGAACCATTTGAAATTTGAAAGGCTACAATTTTAGGCGAAAGATTCACTCATATCTGACTAATATGAAATCGGCGGCCAATTAAAGATCAACGAACTAGGCACAGGGTCGTTCAGAGTATTGAGGACCCTTAAAGAAGGCGTATGGTTTCAAAATCATTTTAATAATTGTTTAATTGTGTTACTAACTGTAGCTGATTCCGAACTCAACATGGATTTTGAGTATCTGCCGCCTGCATCTACAGTGAGTACAAAATGTCCTGATTGTTATTTCATGTGTTATTGATCATTTACTTCTTGTTGAGACCACGGATATTCCCTTCTATCTCCAAAACAGTTCTTCAAACTGTTGAAAAATTGTTCTTCGTTTTATTTTGTAAATATGTGGTTTGAATGTCATAGGCAATGGGTGCTAAGTCAAAGAATATTAAATTATGCTTTAAAGAATTGTGAGGTTTGGCCAAATAATAGCTCAGAGTAACAAAATCCTTAAAGTGCATGCAAACACCAAAGCTACGGTTTAAAAAGTTTTCTGTCAGATATTTACATTTTATATAAACATTTTATCATGCCTTTACGTTGTCCTACCAATGGTTTGATGCCAAAAAATCCATAAA
This sequence comes from Branchiostoma floridae, assembly GCF_000003815.2. Taxonomy (NCBI): domain Eukaryota; kingdom Metazoa; phylum Chordata; class Leptocardii; order Amphioxiformes; family Branchiostomatidae; genus Branchiostoma; species Branchiostoma floridae. The sequence goes on along the minus strand of NC_049997.1, from coordinate 4,472,782 downwards.
AAAGATTATTCATCAAGCAGGTAACCTCTCAAAAGTCAAAGTATTACCTAGTTGCAATTCTGCACAATTCAAGATAGACGTATTACGATATCACTATCTAGCAATGGTAATGAATATTTTTCACGAAAAAAATAACATTTTCAGAAAATCAATTATTATATGGGTTGGTCCAAATCAAACTAGTCAGACTATATGTTATGTTTAACAATTCAAGATAGACATATTACGATATCACTATCTAGCAATGTTTATGGATATTTTGAATGAAAAAAATATTAGGAAAGCCATCAATGCATGGGTTCGTCCAAATCAAACTAGTCAGACTAATATGTCTAATAATTAAAGATAGACATATTACGATATCACTATCTAGCAATGTTTATGGATATTTTTCACGAAAAAAATATGTTTGTAGAAAATCAATTTTGCATGGGTTGGTCCAAATCAAACTAGTCAGACTAATGTGCGTCTCTTGGGATTACATGCAAAAACAAGAAAGAAACAGTGATTATTGATATTGTCTGCACAGACTAGGCCAGCGAAGCCGTTTCTCACATTTTAGCCAGATTATTTGCTATTGATAATCCATTTTATTCGGAATTTATATTTTTAGAGATTGGACAAAGAGCTGCTGTATTGAGAATTGTGTGAATTGCAATGAAATAGCAATTGGGCACGTTTTAACAGCAATTATAAAAGTGAAGAAAGTCGAACAATATCTCGCACAGACGTAATCTGTCGGATTCTATGAAAGGATCAAATGATATCGCCAGAAGCTGGCACTAAGTCAGAAAGTATTGAAAGGATGAATGAAGATCCCATCTCCGATGCGACAGTCCTGGTAACCGCAGGCGGTATGGCTCAAGCAAATCCGGTGACAACAACAGGGAAAACAGCTTCCAGACCAGCAGGCATTGGTGGCATCAAACCATATGCTGTTAGATATCAAACAGATGATCATGATGATGATGACATGGTTACAAAGAGCAAGGAAACAAGGAACGGAGAAGCGCAAGATGCCAGTTGTTGCATTATTGACCACACCGAACCGTATGCCGTTAGATATGGTGAAGATGATGACTTTCCAACGGAGAGAAACACATCCGAGAGTGCACAAACACAAGATGCCAGCTCTACCAATGTCAACATCGAACCGTATTCTGTCAGATATGGTGAAGATGGTGACTTTCCAACGGAGAGAAACACATCCGAGAGTGCACAAACGCAAGATGCCAGCTCTACCAATGTCAACATTGAACCGTATGCTGTCAGATATGGTGAAGATGATGGTGTTCCAACGGAGAGAAACACAACCGAGAGTGAACACAAGCAAGATGTCAGCTCTGCCAATGTCAGCATTGCACCGTATGCTGTTAGATGTGGGGAAGATTATGGTGTTCCAACGGAGAGAAACACAACCGAGAGTGAACACAAGCAAGATGTCAGCTCTGCCAATGGCAACATTGAACCGTATGCTGTTAGATGTGGGGAAGAGGACGACGTTCCAACAGAGAGAAACACAACCGAGAGTGCACAAACACAAGATGCCAGTTTTGCCAATGTCAACATCGAACCGTATGCTGTTAGATATGGGGAAGATGATGTCGTGCCAGCGGAAAGAAACACAACCGAGAGTGCATCGAGTGTGCGTGACGATAGAAATCAGGCACCGATGCCAAACGGTCCCCAACAGGACATTTGTGGTAAGACAGTCTTATGTAAAATGTATTTTGTCCTTTTCTTACATGCTGGTTGACCGTTAGAATGACTGACAAGGTTGACGAAAGTTTGCATGTGCATCATAAATGTTGGCTACCGCTGATTTGAAAGCATCATTTTTAAATTTATAAGGGAAATATCATGCAATACATTTTCTATATATCACGTAATCAGCAATTCATGCTGATTACGCAGAGTTGTTAGGCAAAGTAAATCTCTTTATCTAGAGCTTCATCCACTACGTTTTACAACTGCTTTCATTTCTTGTCGTTCGATTCGGTTTTCCATTTTGCTGATTTTAAACCCTTGTCCTACCGAGCCCGTTTATATACGGGATGGACATATTTAACCCTTGTCATGCTGAGCTGTATTGTTATGGGTTTGGGGTATTCATCATGGAACAGGTCAAGTTTTACTTACCTGATGAAACCATCCGATTTGGGAGGTTAAACTGGCCAAACAATCACCAGCAGGGCAAGGATTAAGGTAATATAAAATATTTTTTCCAGGGTGTCGATATCGCTGCGAGTGCGATGCTATCCTAACGTGTATCCCCATGGTGGTATTGGCCATCGTCGGAAGCTTAATATGGGCATTCTTCTACAACACGGGATACTCAAATGGTACGCTTCCGTTTATCTTCTCGAACCTTGTGGTAGATGTTAGATTAGTTAGAATGGTTATTCCCCCCTCACCAATGGAACAGTCCACGCATGCGGACTTGGGCTGGGGAGGGCAGTCAGGTAGAAGCTAACTCATGTCAATACACATTGTCATCAACGTCTGTGTGTATGTGTGATTCTTCCCTAGCTTCAGAGGGATTGAAGTCAGGTTAACGGTAGATTTGTGTATATTTGCTACGTTTCACAGTCATGGCATCAAACATGGCATCAAGCATCAATTGTTCAACACAGAAAAACCTTAATACATGTACATGGTTATGAAGAAGTTGAATAATCAAAAACGTATTTCCGCATTAACATTGAGAATGTAAGACATTGCATGGAATTGTCATATGGTAAATATATGATTTTTTTGTTTTACATAAATGAAAACATTGTCATTTATCAAAGACATAACTTCCTATCAACAGATATTGACCTCCACACTAAGCCATGCGTCAGATCACCCTGGATGCTGTAGTTCTGAAACAACGACAATAACTAGTCCGACGTTGAAGGTGGGAGAGAAAATTTTATTTGCTTTTTACTCATATGACCTGTTTTCGATTGGTTTGTTAGAATCCCACACGGATTGTAACATTTCCTTGCACACAATGTAACAGAACGCTCATACCATTATACACCGAAGGCCATCAGGATATTGTTGTTCCCTTTGAACTTTTGCATCATAATCATCACAGATGTATGAAGTGTCATGATACGTTTGGCTTCACGTTTACAAACAAATGATTAAAGGTCGCAGTATGATGATCCTTCTGATCAATTTCTCTATCAAGTTTTGATAAAAATGCTATTATACAAAATTGAGTTTATTGATATTCTTTTGCAGGTAACGACAGCCAATGGCTACTTGAGGGAAACAACACCAACGTTGTCGCCAATCTTAATAACCTCTCTGGGTAAGTTTTCAATCTGCAAGTCTAAGAATGTGGATATAATTGTTTATTTTGCAAAATCATGCCCAAAGGCTAATTGCATATACAGTCTCAAGGACTAAGAGAGGTAGTTAGTGTGATACATAAAACTATATGATACTGTGAGTACTATTGTCGGGTTTGATTTCCTCTTTGAAGGCAGTGGTTAATGAAGTACTCCACGTTCTGTATGATGGTGGGATTTTGTGCTTTAAGTAGAAATACAGTCTTTTGGTAATATTTTAGGTGGTGCAAGCTTGGTGAAATTGGAAATTGTGACAACTGTTTGAAATAATGTGTTTCTTTCGGATTCATAGTGAGGACACTGACTGATAAAATGTGTTTCATTTTCCACTGCATTCATTGAGCAACATGTACATAATCTCTCGTGGACAGGGAGCTGTTTATATATATATGTCCGGGGAGGTTGATGTAGACACTTATGTCAAACTGTACCGTTTGAATGCCTATGCCATCATTAAGCCCCCTTTACAAATCAAGAATTTAGCTCGGCCGAGTTGTCAGCGAGCTCTAAATTACAAGGAGGCATGACCCTGATGCCTACGAACAAATGGCAGTGTTTCTTCGTCGGCGTCAGGGTCATACATTCTCGTAATTTAGAGCTCGCTGACAACTCGGCTGAGCTAAATTCTGGATTTGTAAAGGGGGCTTTATGACAAAGGCGGATAATCATATAGCACAATGATCATATAGTACAATGGTTAACATTTCTTTCTTAAAACATTTCTTAATGTATTTTGCACCTTCTTCCATAAAACTAACTCTTGCAGGAGACATGGTATCATAAGATGCAGGAAGGAAGGAAGCAATGTTATTGGTAGCCTTTGTATGTATATATATGTGTTTTTGTAGAAGACCGGTACCAGCATAACTCGACAGCCAATGGCTCCTTGGGGGAAGCAACACCTACCCTGTCGTCTAGCCCAAGAACCTCTCAGGGTAGGTTTTCAACTTCCTAGTCTATGAATAAGTATGTATGCTCGGGGAGGATGGGGTAAGCATTTATGTCAAACTATGGCTAGTTTAAAGGCCTGTGTGGCATTCAAATGAGGACCAGCTGCCTCAGCTGCTGCCGCGCCACGTGCCTGCGAGGCTTGTGTGTTACGCCGAACGGCGGTTATACCGGCTATATAGATACAGATACAGATATAGATACAGGACCTTATTACTATGATCAATGAGGAACACGTAATAAGTTGTAATGGTTATTTGCCGAAGGCATGGGTCGTGGAACGCTAGTTGTCTTATATTTTGTGTTGTACATGTAAACCAGACCAAGTTTTTCCACGCTTTTCCTTAAAACTTACGAACGACCCATGGAGTAATCATTGAACACTTGTGATTTCCGGAGGAATGTGAAGTTGTGATCTTTTACTGCAGCCCCTAATGGTGAAGATGAGAAACCAGAGAAGATCGTCTTTGGAGGGTTGGGAACAGAACCAGGGAAGTTTCAACAAGCCTGCAGAGTGGCAGTGTCTGACGACAACGAGATCTTCGTGCCTGATTTCTACAACAGACGAATCCAAGTCCACAACATGAGTGGGGTCTACCTCCGCCTCTTCCCAACCGTCGTCCCGGGTAAAAAGGTGAAAATGCAACCCAACGGTGTCGCCATTGATGGAGAGGGGCATTTGTGGGTTGCGGGGGTAAGGGAGGAGGAGGTACATGTGGTGCAGTACAGACGCCATGGACAGCCTTTGTCCAAATTTGACGTCACGGGTGTCTTAGTGTATCCTGAAATTGCAGTGGACGTGGACAACCACAAAATCATCGTGACCAACAAGAATGAAATATTGGTGTTCCAACCTAACGGATCGTTACATCTGAGATTCAGGGAGACACAGCGGTCCCTCATATCAAGCGTAACGACAGATAGCAAGGGAAACATCCTTGTCACGGTCATCCCGAACAGTATCCAGGTCTATAATCGCCACGGGGTGAGGTTATTCACAGCTGGAACATGCCGACGAGGACAGTTCCCCTGTCATTCCCGAGGAATCTGCTTGGATACTTTGGGGCGCATCGTTGTGGCGAACGGACTACCGGGGCGAGTTGACATGTATACAAGCCGCGGGAAATTTGTCCGCACCCTGGTCAACATAGAAGACCCATGGGGCATTGCTATTGGACGTGACGGACAGTTGTTGGTGACCAGTAAACAGGAAGGCACTGTGACCATCTTTCCACGCCAAGTGGTATATAACACAGGCAACTAAATTATATAAACAGGTAACAGGCATTTTTGGATTCTCCTGTCGATTCGACAGATGAGCAGGCAGACAGACATTTGCCGGTGGGTTCGACAACCTGTTTGCCTGACCTGTACATGACTTGTTATAGTGAAGGAGGGGTGTGCAATTCCTTCTCTACCCTCTCGTCTACTGGAGCACTGAGTCTCACAGGGACAGAACTGTATGTCACGTGTGTGACGGCTCCAGCAGCTGCAGCTTTGTTTTTCGTCTCCTAGGAGGACTTCCGACCAAGGATGTAAGGGGTTCCTCCTACCCCTGACTCGTGTAAACGAGTGCGTTATGCCCGAACATGCCCCTAAGGCCTGCCTTAGTCACAAAGGCCTGCCACTGCCACTAGCCGCATCTAGATACTCATTTACACCTGAGTCAAGTGAGCAGAAGTCCTGTAAAGTGCCTTTCCAAGGGCATAAGACGGTGCCACAGCGGGATTCGACCTCAGGACATCTTGAGCCTGACACGAACGCGCTGGCCACATCAAAAGGGGCATAGTCTTTAATAGTCTAATAAATGACATCATTCCAACCGGACATTAACATTCATTAAACGTCAGAACATCAACAACAGAAAAAAAAAAACTTAATCGGACTCTCGTTACCAGGAAACAATTCACAGAAAAAGCAATTCTCCAACTGGATGTTGTTGAGGCATTATGTAAAAGAAGTTAATTAAAGGTATACTACGGAATATTTGAACAAAACAAAATGTAGCTTTTCCTACTATTCCGTAGTATAGCTTTAAACTCTAAGAACTTTTGCAGATCTGTATGCCTTTTTGATGTCTATTTTTGATCATTTAAATGTTTTATTGGGCATTCACGTTGTATTTTTGGTGTATTGTATTGTTGTTCTCCTATCGCCCAACGGAAAAGTAGCTTGCTAATGACAAGCCAAAAGTAAATGGCAATAAACTAAACTCATTGTTAAAGTGACTTCCGTCACTGGCTACCACAAACCCCGGGGGGGGGGGGCTATCACTGGGAGAACTACAAGGGCCAGCAACCAACTAGACTCTGTCAAACCCAGAACTGAACGCTACAAAAAAAGTGCAACTCCATTTATGGCATCCCTATTGAACAATAAGAATGGAAATTAATGTTAACAATTTGATTGTATATCATCGATTGTATATATGTAACGTTTTTTATGATTTTATTGTATTTGTAGCGCAGTGGTGCTGTACAGCAAGGCCGTAATTCAGCCTCTGGTTGCAAGTGTCTTGTTTTTATTTGGAATAAACCATTTGATTGATTGATTGATTGATTGATTGATTGATTGATTGATTGATTGATTGATTGATTGATTGCAATGAGAGTATGGCTGATGTCATGGTTGATGTGCCTACTACTGAGTACTATTATCTAATACCAGTTCAGACCAGAAAATGGAACAATCATGCCTTCAAACGCCAAATTATGTTCAAATATTCTTACGTTCCTAGAACTATCGTAGAGTTTGACTCTTTGCTTCCAAGTACAGTAGGAGCATCCACGCTATATACATGTATTAAAACAAAAGCAGTCATATGTGTTAAGGTTAGGTGTGACGGGCCGTTCAGTGTAATATAACCAGCTGCTGTCGCGCCGCTTTATTTCTTTTCTTTATTACTGTATTTAGATTTTTCACAGAGTGAAGGTCTCTTGCCTGCGAAGCTGGTGTGTTACGCCGAAGGGTGAGAATAGCATCATATTTACACTGCCACCATTTTGATTCTATTTATTAAAGTTACATTGGGTGGTCCGGTTATGGATTAAATGTATGCTCACATTTGCCGTAAATCCATGTGTATCATACTGACGGAAGATCTAAGTTTTGATAATTGTAAAATGAAGTTCAGGAAAGTGGTGTGTTCCTGACGTCACTGCTGGAGTTAGAAAGGGTCATTCTGTGAACAAGGTCGACGGAGATTGACCGAAAATTTAGTTTAATTCAGTGTTGGAAGTAAAGTTTAGCAATTTTTCTATAATAGAACTTAAAATGTATTTTGTTGAACTCTGACCGGCAGTATCGTTATGTGCTCGATTTGTTTCTGATAAACAGCAACAACATAATTTGTTTTCTTTTGAATGGAATATTTCGGCGTGGCCGATCTTGTCAGTTTACAAGTGTATCGGATACGGCATTACCGTCAATAATTGTCTTCGACAGTTCTTCAATGTTGTTTTTTTAAATCCAACATAACGATCAAAGGCTACAACTCGATTGTATTTTCATTGCTACCAATCTAATGGTGCATATAGTAGGGTAGATTCATCCCTCAAACTACCGACATCTTGCACACTGCAGTCGTCCCCCAGAAAGACATCTGGAGCCGCATAGTTCAAGTTTTGAACTTTTATTCAGCCAGTCGGCCAACTAATGGTGGTTGTGTGACCAAATATTTCAATACGATCTACTCGTTCACCGCATGTCAAGAAATATCAACGTTGCATTTTTTTTTACAAATGTCTCTTTGGTTCATTCTTGTGTCACTCTATGATTTTATCATTACATCGGCGTGAAAGTACAACTGGTGATTTGTTCTGTAAACGTTTTGTAACTGGTAATTAGATAGCGGCCTCTTTGTGGACAAATTCGTAACTCTGGTTATCACCTCCATGAAAAATGGAGGTATAGTTTTTGGTGTGTCTGTGTGTTTGTCTGTGTGTCTGTCTGTGTCATGATATTTCTGGTCAGCATAACTTTAGAGCCTCTGGATAGATTGTAATGATATTTGGTATGTGGGTAGGTGTTGGGAAGACAAAGGTCAAGGTCAATTTTGGGCCCCCTGGTGTGTGACATTGGTACTGCAGCACAACCATCATTGTATGAAGTGGTATATATCCAAAATGTAAGGTACGATGTATAATAAGTATATAAATTTAGTATTACTTTCAAGCCCCATGGGGTGGGGTATACATAATATTCTGTACCTTTTGACAATGTACACAATATAACGCACTTTTCTTACATCGTCATTAGCGAAAAAGCAGCCTATAATAATTTGTTTGAAAATGAGAAAGAAGCTACCTACAAATTTATAATCGTCTTGCACTTGCTTGATCACGGCTCTGGCACTGTTTACCAAATGTTGCATACTGCATTACCATCCTTTTCCGCTAGAGGTCGTGACTGCACTGCGACCTTGCCGAGCGACCAAAAATTTGACAGATCGCTACCGAATCACAGAGATGAATTTCCTTTCCGTTATGTGTAATTGCTGTTTTTTTTTCATCTTGAATCATATTCTACTAATAAAGTTAATGTTAGCATAAATCATGGTCCTTGTACTGTGGAAAGTGGACTCGGGTAACGTTAGTTTGCGAAAATCGAGCATGCCAACCAGGAAATCCTGCTTGTGCCTTGCATTTTCATTAGAGCTTGTACAATGTTTACGTCGGTACCTAAGATCTTAAGTTCAACAATTGAGTGACCTTTATTATTTCTTGGAAAGAGCGTTAAACACTCCCATGGGATGTAGCCTTAAGAGAGGTTAGATCCTTAAGGGGGTGTCTCATTGAAGTGTTCCCGAGGTTGAGCGATTTGACCGGGCAACGAATTTAATTTGTAAAACGAAAAATCAGCCTCTCAAAAGAACGACACCAAATGAAAACAGCCACACAGCTTCACAATGCATATCCGAGACCCACACCATCATATAAACAGCCGCAACAGGGACAGCTGTGAACAGCTGACAACACGACGTGCACAAAACACGCAAATCACGCAACATCTGCTTGACAGTATCCAATTACCACAAGGTCTAGATAACGCAGACCTGGACCAATCTACCGAAAGACGTACATTTTGTAGGAGTGATTTCTGAAATTATTACATTGATTGTAAAAACAGCTACCGCGAAAAAAAGTGTATCATTGTCCAACTCAGTGCAGAAGACCTGCCAAACTACATACGAAAGCGACAACGGGAACATACAGATAGAGATGCGAACGCGCGTTACATTGACAAAAATAAAACTCTGTCGCCGGAGGTTACCCTCCGGTCACAGAGCAATTATTTTACGTCTTGTGTCTCCTTTCTAGTCATACTTGTACGTTTGGCATGGCATTTCCATGATAAATTCCACCAGTTCAATTAAGAACGCAGAGGTTGAGCCAACGTACCATAGACCATTGAGAAACCCCTTAAGGGACAAGGACCGTAGTACCATCAATCAAAGATGAACCAAAAACATCAGCAACAACAAAACGAATAATATTTGACGATGACGAATATATCGTCATGGCACAGTCGACTAGGCAGTTCAGTTCAGTTCAGTTCAGTTCACCTTTATTTATACTGATAAGCCCTATCGGCCAACATGTAGGCCGTTCTTCCTAGGGGACCAGTTAAGGACCAGTTGAGGGGAGGTGTCACGGGAGAAAATAAATAGATAAACAAAATAGACATTTAATACAGTTATTTACACTAGATACAATCATAATACTAGGCACGGACGTCTTTTGTAATGGTAACGAATATTGTGTTTGAAAACTGTTTTAGTTTTACCTATTTAATTTGTAAACAAAATATGAACAGGATTTGTTTTGATTTGACGCTTTGTGAAATCTGAATAAAAGACTCAGGAACAAGAAAGGCACCTTCCGATGTTTCTCAAATGTATTAATCATGGATTAACAGATATTACCACACACAGATACTTCACGTTTTAACTTTTTTTTATTCTTAACATTAGCCCTCAAAAGCTCTTCATATTTTGTAGAAAGTGAAATAAAAACTATCGTTTGTAATAAAGCAGGATTATGCACCATAGTTGCGTCAATGTAGAGATTGCCATATAACATATAATTTAAAACGTATTCCTTTTATGCTGATATTTACAAAAAAAATTATTTGTGTTCAAACTCAGAATTAATAAATCGGAGAAAACTCTAACACATTCCCAGTACCCTAGTAGATGTCATGGTAAGTTTAACGTGGTAAGTAAACACAGATCGTCTCCTTATCTAAAGAAATTCCCTGTTTTGCATTATTTGTTTAACCTAGTTCGTAAAAAACTACATGTACTGTAAATGCAGAAATGTTCGCGGTGGATTAATGTTCGCTGTTTTCGCGGTGACCACTTCACCACGAACTTAAATCCACCGCGAACATTTTTCTATTATGGTATTAGGTGCAGTCTAAGGTGTTACCGCGAAATTAAATCCACCGCGAAAAGTCCCTTTTCCCGCTACCGCGAAATTAAATCCTTAAATGCATTTACAGTATCTGTAGACGCATTCACTGTGTATTGTAATCGTGTATATTTATTTATAATGTACAATTACCAGGGCTAGCCCGTAATAATAGTTACGCTAGTTGAGTAGCCCTGGTTGTATTTCTTTCATACAGTCGAATAAATAAAATCAAGTCAAATCTCTAGATAGACTCCAATCATAACTTTTAGATCTACTAGAAGCATCGGCGATTATGCAAAATCGCAGTTTTTACCCTGCCGGACATATATCAACAACCATTCCGCCCATATAAAATGTTTTATGTCAACTATGACTGAAGTGTAATGGACATCATACACATATTGCTATAACATTATTCTGTAGGTATGATTCATAAAGTTGCCAACGACGATTTAGTCATAATATATTCTTTGTGTTAAGTATTCTAAGTGTTGATACATAATATTTCTATCAAATATTTTCAACGTACAGCACATAGAATCTGAAATATAACTGAAGTGCTATCTGAACAGATATCATATACATGGTGCCACAACATAGTTCTCTTATTTGCATGATTCATAAAGTTTCTAATGATGATTTGGTCCCAATGTACGTTTGTACTCTTTTAAGTGCCAATATTCGTAACTTATTATCAGTAACGGTCGAGGTATTTGAAATCACCGCTACTGTATAAATGTTCCTAGAGCACCTGTCACATATTCGCGACCTCCCCACGACTTTGTTACGACTGCTCCACAACCAAAGGTCGGTGTTGGGTCCTGAGTAGCCTAAATCATTCTATTCTAGCTCCAGTTTGGTGCTAGAAGCTCCGACTTCTTCCAAGCAGAATACATACTTCCTGACTTTGATCTGTCAAAATTGATATTCTGCAGACGATATCTAAATACTAGTAGGCAAGCTCTCCGATCAACTCTCAACAACTAAGGCCTTTGCTCGCGACTAACTCCCAACCATGGTCTGGAGAAGGTCGGGTGGCCACGTTACGTACGTCTACTAGGCAACTTCTCCGATCACCTCTCAACCACAGATGACCTTGTTCACGACCAACTCCCAACCTGGTCTGTAGAAGGTCGGGTGGGTTATGTGTAAAGCTAAGGGCACAACCCACCGTACGTGCAAATACGTGCTGTCTTCGTGCCATAACGTGGGCAATCTTACCGCCTCCGTGCGAACTCGTAGGAAATCCGACGGATTTTGGAGCACGCAGACACGCCGTAGAACTTAACGTGCAGGCAAAACTTTGTGTGCCATCGGGCTGCGGATTCGCCCCCCGTACGTGCCAGTACGGGCGACGCGCCTGCCCTGTACAGCCTGAACGTTTTCAGAAATACGTGGCGGGCGTGGCCTCCCCAAAAAACGTACTGACAAATTGCACGTACGGCGGGCTGTGCCCTTAGCTTAATAGGAACTTATACGTTAAAATACCTGAAAGCTTTACACACAGATTTAGCTCGATCAGTCTTTTGTGTCCGTTTCATTCTCGTTGTTTTGTTGGATTGCAGCCGGCGCTACGCTGATTTCTGGCACGACGTTAATTCCCGGTACATTCCCGATCGGCTCCTCGGACAAACTCTCGTCAAACGCCGAGCCCACATCCGACACCGACGCCTGGGACGGGTTCCGTTCTCCTCTGCACTTCACACACGGGCACAACGGAGTGTGTACGGATTTGGGACGGTTCCTTCTCGAAGGGTAGTCCGCAGGGATAAGCATAGCGGAGAACCTTCCACTGCGTCCACGCGTCGGAGTCTCGCTATCCCAGTCCCACACGGAACTCGCCGCCGAAGACGACCGACCGGACACCTCGGAACGAGCCGTCGCCATTCTCGACCACAGTTCGGGAGTCTTCGGAACCGCCAGCCCGTTTTCGTCAGGACGCTCCTCAACCGAAGACCGAGGGGATCTAGAAAGCGCGCGGTGATGGTTGCTGTTGTCCGGGTTTTTACGGCCAACCTCCAGCGGTAGATTCCTCGCGGAGTATTTCTGTTCTCCCAAACCTTCCAGAATTTTCGGGTGCATGTTTCTACACTGTCCTTCGATCAAGTTCTTCTCCCCTTTCGTCAGGTTGTGGCCACGGGTTGGAAACGAGCTCCAAGCCATCTTGTTTCCCGCCCATGTGTTTATGGCCAGAGCTTTGGTAGGAGGAGGATCCATGGACGATGTTTCTGGGAATTCGAACACTTCAATGATGTTCAGGGGTAGCGCTTGTCGTTTCTTCATCTTGTAGATCAACTTTCTCGCCTTGCAGCGAAACAGTATAAGTTGCAGCAACTTTATAACAACAAAATCCTTGAAAACTCACCTAAAGTCCTGCTCACAAACGTTTCAAAACCTAACGTTGGATTAGAACGCCTCATAGCTCCACCGGTATCGTTCAATAGCGTCCAAATGTATCCAAAGACCGAACTTCAAAAAACTGCTGGCTACAACACCTCAAGCGTTCGAACGTGGTTTTCCTCCTATAGTACAGCACTGATAGAGATTCAACTAAAACAATGTTTGACTGACTGTTACACACAAAAAAGGCCTTTTCATCTCCCCAAGCCTTTTCGTTTAGCTCTGTCTTTGAAGCGTAATGGTTAGTGACGGAACTGTGACAGAAAAGCAGCCGTGCTAATTAGTTTGAACGGAATATTGTTCCACCTAGCGACCGGATATGAATAATAGATCACGATAACATCACGCAAAGAAGAGATGCATTCAGAAAGTGTTGTCAGTATTCTAACATGGGCAAAACAAAATATATTGCTGTTTGCCATGCATAACGGCCGCGTGGCGCGTTGGTACACCCGATCCCTCGATCTCGGAAGTTAAGCAACGCGCGGTCCGGATAGTGCTTGGATGGGGGACCAACCAAGGACGTCCGGATTGCTGTAGCCTCACGAAGTTTTCCACGAAATCGTCTTACGTCGGAGGGACGTAAAACGGGGGTCCCGTGCTCGAGGAGGTGCCTCGACCACGTTAAACAGCCTCATTACTCATACTTGGGGTATCTACTGGCTGGCAAAATACACCAGCTGATTATAATAGATTTACCTTGTGACGGAATACACACAAGTGTGCCAATGTTTTGTTGTGTCTCAGTTTATTTGTTTGCTTGCTTGTGTGTCGAATTTAATAGAGTTACAAGAAATATCGGTGTTATGCAGATCAACAGGAAACGAAGGTCAAATTTATGTTCAAAATGGCCGGTAATCACGGAAGGACAAGGAAGAGAAACTTACAGGAAGTTAGGTCAAAGGTTCAAGAAAGTCAAAGTAATCTCTTTTCCTGTCTTCCATTTCTAGCTATATGCCTGCCTGTCGCGTTATGGCAGCCAGTTAGTAATGCAGGAGAAATTCTAAGCGAGTAATTAACAAAACCAAACATACTTCGTGTAGGTGTGAGTTCTTTAATGTATTTTTTCTAGAGTATTTTCATACCATGTACGGTCAGAAGTAAACTTCAGCAATATTTCAATAGGAGGGAGTTCGTCCAATCACGTCATCAAAAATTCTAGCTTTGTTATATTGTACGTAATGACATATACATAAACACAAAAGTGTTACTATACCATTAAACGACCTAACGTTACATGTATTCAATATCGAGTGCTACACTTGACTGTATGTTTAAAACCAATAATTAGATGTCTAAATGTTTAATTTTACTAGTCAGACGTGTATATATGCTTCTTACACATTCAGCCATATTTAAGTGATCAATATACTGAATATGGTTTGCTGAGAAACAGCGAATACGATTCTATATGGCGAACACAATGTAACGATTTATCACCTTCCTGTTTGAAATAAAGAATGGTGCCTGTCATTCGTAGTGCACCTGTATTCAGGGAAATGTCAAAGGTGATATTCTTCCTCTTCATTTTCATTAACCCTATTAAAATGTCAAATCAGAACAATCGATAATTCTTTTGCGTGCATGTCAACGAAGGCGGAAATATTCAGGAGTGGAAGAAACCATTATTACCTCCATAAATAAAAGAGATTGTTTTTGGTGTGTCTGCACTGTGTACTTTCTTTTAATACGTATAATTTTGGTCATTACTAGGGGTGGGTACCGGTACAGAAAATTCAGGTACAGGTACGATCCAGGTCCAGGTCGGGACCTGAACCTGGACCTAATTATCTTTGAAAACTAGCGAATTGGGGGATACTCAAAACAACGGGTCATCTTGCTACAAAGGATTCTGTTTGGTGGAGTCATGTAATCATCCTATCTTCATGTAAACAACACCATTATGCTTCTGTTTTATACCAAGCTTGACTCTAGAAACTAGGTAAAATGACTATTGACTCTCCTCTACTTCGCTCTTGTTCTTTTCTTGGACTTGTAAGAAAATTACGTGATCATTGTTATGCAGCTAGATTTTTGAAGACCAGATTGCGATCGATATTGCTTTTGGGCCTCCTGACGACATTCCTTGTTACTGAAGTAGAACGCCAAAGTTTATTTTCAATCTTTTGTCCCGGGCATGCAATCTCCTTGCTTTTCTATTAGCAGCCTCTCATGTCAGAGAAAAGGTGTAGGCCTCGGTTCCTTACCCCTAGCAGTTTATCATGTTTTCCAAGAAGGATAATATGTTAACGCTGTCGTTTTATTTGCGTTCTCGAGAAGTTATGAATTATTCTTTATGATATTCAGTATGAGAATAGACTTTGTAGAATAACACGACATTTTCAATTACTGGTCCCTTGGCGACTTTCTAGGGTACTGCAGTGGAAACCCCGATTTTTGTATCTAAATTTTTTGACATCCTATGGTCAAATTATTCAGGAGATAGATACCCATTGTCTTGTACATTTGTCACGCTACTTTGAACCAGTCATTCCCAAGGCCATGCCAGCATGACATGATTGAGTATTGTGCTTCTTCTTCTTACTGAAAGGTGGCGCTTCAGTGTGTAGTACGTGGTTTCAAACGAGAAAATCTACTCTTGTTATGGATCGTGATGACAAAGGGTTTGAATGAATATATTCAATAGAGATTCTAGATCTTAACTTGGCACATATCGATCTGTTATCAATGACTACATAAATAGAACAGATAGAAATAACCACTGCAATACATCATTTCTTTTACTAGTTGTAGCAAACGTATCAACTGTTAACGTTGAGCTTCTGGTTCCAACAGGGCAATCTCGGTGCAATCCTTGGACGAACATCTCGGTTAGGGGTGCACCCGTCTTTCCGATGGGACGTAAACGTTGGGTCTAGTGTTCAAGGAAGAAAAAGGGCAAACAAAATCTCCCTTTAGAACTACGCCCTGCCACCAAAACATATTTTGATTCTCCATTTTAAAATAATACCGGTAGAGGTGGTGGTAGAAACTCCCATCTCGACATAAGAGAACTTTATCCCATGTTAAAACTTATCAGTCAGCTATCGCTGTTAGAAGTTTGCGAAGGAGGCTACCACTAGGCACTACAGGGGTGTGCACTGGCGAACGCACGATTGTTTGTAACTTACAGTAGAAATCCGTTGCCCTAGGGGCTCTGCGGTCGCTGAATAGTACAGACAACTGTTCGCATGACCGAATATGAAAATGAATAATTGTTTATCACTCAAGTGAACATAATAAGGGGATTTTCTCCCCATAAAGAATATAAACATGGAGGTGAAACATGTAAATGCACATACATTTTCGTAGCTAACGTTGTAAAAGTAATAATTTAACCTGGTACTCTAAAACTTTCCCAAAACAGGGTTCAGAAAGCATTCTTAAGAATGTCTCAAACACCTGGATATGTATAGTGCACATTTCTTAAGATTTAAGGATCGCAGATTTATTTTGTAGTGGTCTAATGGTACTTTGTTCGAATAAAGTTAATTCCAGTTACAATGGCACGTGGTCGAACTAAGAGTTCATAGAATTTTATCATTAGTTCTAAGTTCTAACACACAATATGTAACTTGGTGATGTCGATTTGACAATTTGACAGGTAGTTTGCTAGCTGTGTATGTAAAGGGGACTGACCGTATTCGGGTTTTTATATAATGCTATGTATGCGTTAATTGACCAAGTTAGAGGAAAGCCGAAAGGACGTACATGTATATCACAAAATAGGTGTGAGTTTTGGTAACGCCGATTTTTTTGTCTGTCATCTTTTATGAGTGAAATAATTTTTGTAGCTTTAGATCAAAATAACTTTCTTAGCCATTAAATTTTACGAAACAAGATTGCATAAAGCAAAGACAGGTGAATACACCTTTCTCATGCGGCGGCCATGATAGATCTAAAACGAGTTCAATGTGGCAAACAAAAGGCTGTCCATCATAATTAGCAGTTCGACCAATGGTAGCCTGCCAATTAGGAAATCGACCAATAAGTGAATGGCTGCAAATTCGTTAAAAATTTGCATTATTATGTTTTTATTTTGCATCTCTTAAGGGACTATGGGGTCAGTCTACACTACTCTAAATTGCTACATCTTTCGGTGCATAACACTTCTTGTAATATTTATTATTCTATCTTATATCATGAAAATTTGTGTGGTTTGGGGGAAAACTAAATGGTACCTGATTTTAGAAATAAGTTTTGTCTGTTTGCCTCATTGACCTCTTCTTCGATCTATCATGGCCGCCGCGTGAGAAAGCTGAATTCCTCTACGAGTTAATATTTTACCCATGTACAGCTTTCTACCTGAGTGTGTGAATAGTTAGTTGGCGTTCAAACTGACCTTTGAAACTTTTGTGAATTGCCAATTTTAAGAATTGTTCTACAACCTTAGTAGTTGAAATACATTGAACTTTCAAGCTTGTTTGTCGACGTTTTTTGTGGGTGTACATGAAAATGTAGGATCTTGTAGATGCTAAGGTTTACGTATTTAGGTCAAAGCACAAGCACGCATCATTGCTCACTTCACTTGTCACGTTAGGTCAATACTTGCTTACGCAACCTTCACATACAAACTCTTGCATACCAACTGCTGTGCCACTCAACCAGTTCGTAGCAGAGGCTCTAGAAGGACAAATATGGCGATGCCTTTGGTGCTATGGCGGCCGGTACACCGATCCTTGGCCTGCCAAAGGCCACGTAACATCTCTGTCCTATCAGGGCAACGTCTAAAGGTGAATTCAATCCGACCAAAGTCGAGCATAACATGTCTAGGAGCAGGCACACCTCACCTACAACAGGGAAGCCGTCGTCTAGAAGTTGTTTTCCCTTGGAAACTTGGAGCTACAAGGAGCTTCTCTGTGTTAAGAGAGCGCCAAAGGCTTGAAGGAGAATTTATGATGGAGAAAGTTTGTCTAAACGAAGCTGCGAGGGTGGTGGAAGTGGAGTGGTCAGGTGGAGGTGTGAGTAGGTTTCCCTACGTGTGGTTGAGGGACAATTGTCAGGTGAGCCATACACATTTTGTATACCCTGTACCTATGTATAATATTATATATATGAATGTGTGCGTGTGTGTTTGTCTTGGTCAGTATCTGTATCTTTTAACCGCCATAGCCGTCTCTCTGTACAAAACACTAGCCTTCTGGGTCCGTGGTTTTAATATTTAAGTATTAGATAAACAAGCATATGTTTACTTGTCCCTATTTCTGGGTCGAGGACGTTATGTGCAGATGACCATTATTCTGACATTACTAGAGTCAAGGTCACATTTTACTTTCGCCTCGCACCACACTTCAAGGTCAAATTAAGCCACACTGACTATTATCTTCTGGAGACTCCAAACTTACTAAAAAATCATTGTTGTCCTTGTTTTGTCTTTGCATTTGGTATAGATTCTATGTCCGTGTTACAGCACTGGTAAATAACAGCCTAGTCTGTGAACTATGAAGAACCTCTTTCGGAAACAATCAGGTCAATATGTCTCGGTCACTGTCAACGGGAGGTGGGGGATGGTCGTCCGCCTGTGTTACCAGGTCTCTGAGCCCCATCACATTAGTATATTATAGTAGTGTAAACATTCATGCGAAAAGTAAAATCGAACCTCTGGCAATTTAGAAATTTTGCGACCTTATGACGATCAATGGTCGAAGGTTATTGACAGTGTACCGTCGGTTTTTAAAAGCGTGCTCTTGCTGTGAAATGCGAGTAGAACTTTGACCCACTTTGCGTGCCTGTGCATTTGAGTTCGCGGGGATTTAATTTCGCTGTAGCGGAATAGGTCCTGTTCGGGGTGGCTTTAAGTTCGCGGTAGCACCACGCACTGTAGCCTCGTACTGCCATAGAAAAACTTCGCAACGCGAAAACCGCGAACATGAAACCATCGCGAAAATTTCTGAATCTACAGTATGTTGCTATTGCGCAGTCAGGCATGACGGAGAACAATACAAAGCTATCATCAGACCGAGGGGGTGAAACTCGGGTCATGCTTTTTAGCCTACGTTACAGGGCCCGTAAACGGGACATTTTTGGCGACGCCTCAGGTGCGAGCAAAATGGTATATTATTATTTTTTTCTTAGTCTGTTAATATGCGAACAAGACTTAAAAATCTCAGCTACATACCAGATAGTATCTTGTTATCAAGGATGTGTGATTGGTGAAGGAGATGTCATTTAAAAGCAGAGTTTGTCAACCAAATATTCTATGCCTACCTACCTACCTACCTACCTACCTAGTCCCTTGACCTCCAGGTCGTTGGGGGGACAAGGTAGACATGAAGATCGAGAGTTGCCTCCAGGTGGATACATGTTTTGTTAATGTGAACTACAGCTTGAATGTAAACGTTATAGTGAAAACATAATATAACATATGTAACATGTTTTAGGAGATTCAACAATGCAATATTTAACGCAAAGACACGTAATTTAGATGAAGGTTACACACCCAAGTAATAAGATACACAATTACTCAAACATCTGGATATGATTTTGTTGTCCAAAATCATATCCAGCTGCTCGAGTAACTGCTTCTGGGCAAACTCACTTGAGTTACTTTTTAAGTATTCAAACTTGGAAAACAGGTTAATGATTTTTGATTTTGTCTATTTTGCTTCTTTATTTTCTTTTGACTCGTTTCTTTTTTTGGTTTACCGTTAGTGTCAGAAGTGTTTTAACCCGGATTCCCGCGCCAGACTGGTTCTGATGGCGGACTTGGATGTCAAACTTTCCCCTGTCAGAGCGGAAGTTCAAGGTAAGCATGGAGAGCAAAGTACTTCAAGTTCAAGCTGACATTACTAAAAAAATGGCTTAAAATCTTTTTTTGTTACCGATGCAACAACAACAGTCATCATCCGAAAATAGCTTCGTCAGGGTTGGTAGAATTATATTTACACAACCAGTAAGTACTTACATTGCTTACGTTTCGATACCTCTCAGACACCTTTGTTAGAGCTTCTAACTGGAGTTCTGCTTCTCACCGCCACCTACATCGGCTACATATAGCGGTGAGAAGTAGAACTCCAGTAAGAAGCTCTGACGAAGGTGTCTGAGAGACATTGAACTGAGCAATGTAAGTACATATATACTGGTTCTGTAAAAAGAATTCTCCTATATCCAACAGTCATCATTCTACAGGGTGCCGTAATACCGCCACACAAGAAAAAAAAAGATAATTCAATGTTATCTGAAATGATGTAGCAATTTAGTACTGTGCAGTGAAAAGTCGATCTCAATCATTGTCTGACAAGAAATTAGAGCAAAAGAAAAGGAATTCATTTCTAATCGATGATTTGACTATGTCAATATCTTTATTTGCGACTAGCGCAAGTAAGACTTAAGACGTAAGATATAGCATGCACATAACGTAGCATTGCACAACGCCCCTGGAAGCAAATGACCTTTGATACTCTTTGTGTGAATATTAATCACTAGCAGAGGACTTATATAGTATGGGTAAACTAGCACTACTTAAGCTAACTACATACCAAACTCCGTCAAACCCGTCAAGGTGGTCTTTTGTCAAAATCTGGAACAAACCCAGCTTCTGTAGTTTCCAAAGTCGCCGTTATGGTGCCAACTAATGTATTTAAGTTCGCGTGGAGTTAATTTCGCGGTAGCGGGGAAAATGACTTTTTGCGGTGATTTTAAGTTCGCGGTAGCAACACATGCATTTACTGAAGTCTCTTACTGCCATGGAAAATGTTCGCGGTGGTTTTGAATTCGCGGTGAAGTGGCCACCGCAGAAACCGTGAACATTTTAACCACCGCGAACATTTCTGCATTTACAGTATTCTCTGTTCCAAGAGCTATCTACCACTGGAAAAAAATCACGTCGTCGAGAACATGAAACATTGAAACCCGAAGTTATAGTAACAAACCGCAAAAGTTATGAAAATGATGTAGGCTATTGAAATCAAACACAATTGTAAAATCTCAAACTATTGCCCCCTCCTCTCTGCAGCAGCGGGAAGCTTGCTGACCGTTGATTGGCCAGACGGACACCAGAGTCAATACGATTGGCCCTGGCTTAAGGCGCGCTGTTTCTCCACACAGGCACTAGAAAAGAGGGGAAAAGACTGGCAGAGAAAGGTAAACAGTCAATGACAGTTTTTCCTATATGCTTCCAATTTAAAGTCCAAAGGTCTCTAATAGTACCCTCAACTCAAATGTCTAACTCAGAACGTAAGGCGGATTTCTACATTACAATACCTCTTTAAGCTACCTTTTTGTCTTACTTCTTCAATTTGTTCTTTGAACATGATGTTATCATAGCATATCCACATATAATATATGCAACACGTGTTTTTTCCTGTGTGTTTAGTTTGTGCATTTTTGGTGACGCCTTAGATAAGTTAGATGCGGAACAATTTGTGTAATGTTGATATTCAATTGTTTTTAAAGCCTTTTCTTTCCCAAATCGTGATAAAGTCAAAATAAACTAGTCTTTACAAGAATAGTATAATAAGGAGACTTTGGCCAAGTTAGGAATAAAAGCGAGGAGTTAATTGGCCTTGGAGTAAACTAACTAGTCGGTGGATAGCTGGATAGACAGCCAAATACTGGCTGAAACCCCATCGCAACTTATTTGTCCCTATTTGGCCAAATTTTGTCATCTAGTTTGGCACATCTACCATAGATAAACTACGTTTTGCGAATATAATGAGTACACAGCGATGGTTTGTTGCTGTTTTATGAGGGGTCTGCATGCTCTTTTACATAAGGCGTTGGCAGCCTATTTTTATTTCCCATAATTCGTAGGGAAAACTATCTTATCTACGTAATTCGTAGCTACGCGACTAAATTTAGCGTAATTGCCTTCCTTGATTTAGCGTACGTAGGGGTTCTTCTGAATTCAGCGCCAATCGTTGCCGGGACCCCCATGCAGACCCTCTTTTATAGTTGTTGCTGTATTCTTTCCTACAGACCCAACTGTGGGGGTCCGAGTTAGCGCAGGACTTGCCCAAAGCTGACTTCTCAGTCCTACTAACAGACGACCGCGCCCTGTACGACTTCCTGTTCCTCCTGGACTCTGTCGGCCTCGTTCTGGTGCAGAACGTGCCATGCGAAGTCGGACAGGTGGACAGACTGGCCAATCGGGTGGCGTTTCTCAAACACACCAACTATGGGTTAGTTTGAACACTTTAATTCTCTTTTTTCCCCTTCATACCCTCTGATTGTTTACCCTCTTCAATATCCGTCCAGATAACTCGTATGTTATGTTTCGAAAATAGTTTCCTCCTATTGGCGAATCAGTTGATAATAAAGTTCTTTTGAATTAGAAAATACACCACACTCATAAATTGCGCGTGGGAGTAATATAGTCATTGTTTATTTGCAAGTTTTTGCCCGGTTGCTAATTGCAACATGAAACATGTGAAGAATATATAGTAAACATGAATAAGATACAAGACTTTGGTACAGGTAACAATGGTGACAAGTGGAAACAAGTGACTATTCTAGCAATTAATACTATGGACTGCTGAGAGCTACGATCGAAGCATTTGGGGTTTGACTTCTTTTCTGGAACCAATGGAAGACGAAGTATTCTACTTTTTCTATAACGAGTTGGTTATGTGGCGTTTACATGGTAATACTTTTGTTTTCGTCAGTAAACTCAGTCCCGTTTGGGACCACATTCTTCACTGTAACAGCGACACCTAGCTGCTGTGCGTAGTATAACAAGTCAGCATTGCCCATATAGCAGGACAGACGGTCACCTCGAAAAGCCTGCTTGGTATAAACATTTGGCTGTGTACAAAATAGAAAATACTTTGGTATCTAAAAGCTACTTTTAGTCAACACGTTTGTTCATTGACTTCATTTATAAATTTACCCACACAGTAAGGAGTTTGTTGTGAAGAGTAAGCCGAACCCTAGTAACGTGGCCTACACCAGCGCCAAACTGGGACTGCACACGGACCTTCCGCAATACAACTATACTCCAGGGGTACGTCTTGTCTTTATCTTTTTAAATACATTTTTGGCGAGGCCTTGGGTGGATGCCGTTCATAAAGTATTACGAATCATTTAAAATAATCCAAAAATACGCCTATAAGTAATGTAATTCATTCATTTGTGGTTTTTTTAATGTTTTAAACCTCAAAATAAAAATGACGAGAAGTCAAAGCCTGTACCTGTCACGAATGATGTGCTACATTTACGACAAAGATGGCCGCAAATTTTGTACCTTAGAAGCGCTCTGAACAAGGGACGGTGTACGCATGTCCATAGCTTTTTCTTCTTAAAACGCCTGTGTATCTTCCTTTTTTTTATAATAACAAGGGTTTTCCATCTGTAGGTTCAAATGCTCCACTGTATCGAGCAAAGTAAGGGGGAGGGGGGCGACAACCACCTTGTAGACGGCATTAACGTCGCCTACCAGCTGAAGGAGGAAAACCCCGAAGCCTTCAGACTTCTCACCACGCTCAAGGTCAACTTCAAGGACGACGGGTTGGACTATCATAGATTCGATCTGAGGGAGAGGCGTACTATACTCAGGTAAAAAAAAGCTCAGTTGAAATGTCACGCTACGTAGGTTTATGACTGGATAGTAAAGTTCTCTATCCACATCAAACGAGTGACAGTAACTACAGACGACGTTAACGTTTCGTTTGTTTGCACTGCTACACAGTGCAGCAGCGACACCTAGCTGCAATGCGAAGAAGAACAGTCAATATTTCCCTTAGATACTTAACCGACATACAGTGAAACTTCGGCTGTAGTATAACTCTTTGAATGTAAATGAAGAAAATCCAGATAAATAAGATAATATTATGCTGATATGAGACATATTTTGGTTTTAAGAAACCACAGAATACAATATACCAGTCGTTATGACACACTCGAACGACCATTAGTGGCTTGTACTTTTTGGCGACGTCTAGGGGGAGAAACCATTAATGGCATTAGTAAAATTAAACTACTAGCTAACTCCAAGGGCTGTTCAGCTTAGCAACATGAAGTTTGTTTTGTATCATTGAATTTTGATTGCATTCTGTTTATTTTAGCATTTTATCTAATTGTTCTATAGAACTACACTCTATGTATTGATGTAATGTGATACCTATAGATATCAACAGATTTCATGTTACTGTACAATTATATAGTGATATGCAAGTTGGTTTTGATAAATTGAATTAAATTGAACTGAAGAGCACCTTGTAATTTTCTGGCGAGGCCCCAGAGAAAATTTAATGCCCTGTAATTCCTGATTTTTTCAATGTTCACGGTTTTCACGGTGACGACTGTAACGTGAACTTATCGTTACAGATAACAAATAATACAACAGACTTCTTCATACGCACCTGCTGCCACCGTGAAAGTTTGGTACCGAGAAGACAAAGTGAATTACAGTAACTTACATCTGGCTGCAATTTGCCACCACAAACCTTTAATCTTTGATATATCGTTGACCTCCATCCAGTCTGGACGATCAGGGAAATGTGGAGTCCATCAACTATAACGACCAGGTTCGGGACTCCATATTGGATCTGCCAGCCGAGCAGGTCCAGCCGCTGTACGACGCGCTGAAGGCCTACAACACCATCATGTACCTACCCAGGAACTGTGTACGGCACAAAATGGCAGCAGGTCAGGAAACAGAGCATTTCAGGCATTATGTTCTCAAGATCAATGCCAAGGTTTTATTTGTTATCCAGTAAACCCACTCAGACAATGTTGGCATTCTAATACACACACGTGCAAACACATGCAGGACACACACACACACACACACACACACACACACACACACACACACAGAGAGAGAGAAAGAGAGAGAGAGAGAGACAGACAGACAGACAGACAGATAGACAGACAGACAGACATAACGCGTAGTAATTAGCAGTCCGAATGTATCGGATGATTTTATGGTTTTTGTGTATACTAAGTTTTTTTTCCCAAACGTAGCTAAAATTGACGAGGGGGGGGGGTACAAGCTTAGCCACGTTTGGGACTGGGTTTTTTCACCGCAAAAGCGCTCCAGTTAGAAGCTCTGACGAGACATCGAAACGTAAGCTATGTTAGTACCTGCTGGTTGTGTAAAAGAATTCTCCTATATCCTTGTTGTAACTGTTTGTTATGATTGTAGGTGAGATGATCGCCTTTAACAACACCCGCACCCTGCACGGCCGCCTGGCCTACAGTCTAACCGGCGGGACCCGCCATCTGCAGGGAGGCTACCTGGACTGGGACGAGATCTACTCGCGCATGCGCGTTCTCAAGACGGACCTGGGGATCTAGAAATAGATACAGTCAAATCTGCCCAAGACGACTATCCGGTGGACCGGGCAAAAGCGGTCGATTTGGTCAGGTGGTCGGTTAGAAGAGTATCGACTCACAACATGCTCGATGCATAGTTTAAATGGTTTCCGTTATGTTAAATGGCAAATAGCAAGCACACGCACGTGCATCCGCCGTCATCTTTATTTTGAACATAACATCGTAATGGTAGTCAAAATCAGGAGACGCAAACTGGCCGAATTCGGCACAAAATCACGCTAGTTATCATTGAAAATCTATGACACCTCAAGATTTGAAAATGACGCGGTCGTTATGGACAGAGATTTGGTCCCAATTTTTGGCGGTCGCGTTGGCCAGATGGACGTTGTTAGGAGGTCGCTTAATTTTTACGACAATGGGAAAAAATTTTGGGACAAAGAAAAACCGGTCGAAATGGTCGCTAAGAAGTGGTGGTCGCTTGGGCAGGTTTGACGGTACCTACCCAGCACTCTTTGCGACGTGAACCTTGACCTTGCACGTGGTAGAAGACTGATGCCTTGCGAAAGTCCCGACCAACTTCGTCAAAACGTAGAAATGCAATGACAATTAAGAATTTTGACGAGCATATAGACTCTCTCATTTGTCGAACCGTTAACTGTCATGCTATCATTGGTTGAGCTGCTAATTGTGATTGACAGTTGATGTCTGCTATTTAGTGCTTTAGCCACACAAATTTCGTGAATGGCAGTCCTTTTTAAAATCTCAGATGTGACTCGATTTTGAGCGGAATTGATATGGATTGAGATTTAATATGTGATTACTTATTGATATCTTTAGCTAGAAATATTCCATCGTCATCCATATGTATGAAAGGTATGACGAACATTTAGTATGTAACAACATTTCTTTTCATATCATAAAGTACATTTAAACATATACTAATAGTATACTATTATTAAACACATGATGGTGCAATAAGGTATCCAATTTGCAATATGGATATGAAATATTTTGTATTAATGGATTATAATGGTCGTTGTAATTATCTCTTTTTTTATATGTTGATAAATGATAAATTTATTTGTCAAACGGCAAATTTGTTTACCGTGTGTTATCTTAACCAATGTCGAATAAATCCATGACAACTGTCCAACAAAATGGAAAAAAATCGTCCGACAAAGACTGGTTTTTGTCCGTGCCAAGAGTCATGTTTTGTAGAATCACACAATCTGTATCAGTGTCTATCAGCTTAATTAACATTTACGGGTTTACGTGTGAAAGCGCCACCTCTCTGTAGTTAGCTGATTTGCAGTATTGTCTAGTTTTCCACGGACGCTCAATACGGAAGGCCATGTTGATTTGATAATATGGATGACATCTGCACGCACCAAAATAAGTTTTTGATCATACTGTGAAACATACCAAGCAGCTGAAAAATAGATAAATATACACTGTAGATTGAAAAAATGATATCGGAAAAAGTATATTAATGCCAATGTCAATTTCAAGGTCAAAGATGATGTGAGCGAACAAAAATGAAGAAGCAGATATTTGGTATACCATGGTCATTTTAGGGATTTCTTCAACCTTTTTGAACACTTAGATCTAATAATAAAAGCACCTTTTTGTCAATTGTTCTTATCTCGTATTGGCTTTTAAGTTGAAGTAGACTGGGTACCATCCGGGTAGTGGTTCGCTCTTATCTTTGCTTCAGAGAAGCGACTGTATAAAGTGTATGATAAATGTTAGAGCGAGAAGCGACTGTATATAGTGTATGATAAATGTTAGAGCGAGAAGCGACTGTATATAGTGTATGATAAATGTTAGAGCGAGAAGCGACTGTGTATAGTGTAATGATAAATGTCAGAGAGAGAAGCGACGGCAGTCGTACCCATGTTCACTTCTACGTTCCTAGTTCGCTCTTATGTTCGCTTCAGAGAATCCACTGTGTATGATATAGTGTATGATAAATGTCAGAGCGAGAAGACTGTATATAATATATGGTAATATTATAAGTGCCATAGCGAGAAGCGACTGTATATAGTGTAGAATAAACGCCATAGAGAACTACTTTCAGGACGGTACCAAGGCTAGATTCCAAGAAGATGTTCAAATCAACATGACCTAAATGAAGCTGAAGCTAAGGGCACAACCCGCCGTACGTGCAAATACGTGCTGTCTACATGCCAATGTGGGCAATAGTTTGGGATACGTAAGTACCACCTACGTACGAACTCGTAGGGAATCCGACGGATTTTGGGGCACGCAGACACGCCGTAGAACTTGACGTGCAGGCAAAACTTTGCAGAACGTTTTCAGAAATACGTGGCGGACATGGCCTCCTAAAAAACGTACGGACAAATTGCATGTATACGTACGGCGGGTTGTGCCCTTAGTTTGAGACGCGAAAAGCACCGGATAGGGGTGCTGACCCTAGTTCTACTTTGGACACGCCGTGTGCACGTGATAAATGTGTTATGTAATATACCCTCCTTTCTTACGTCAGTGTTCATGTAGTAACTTCACCCTGGGTTTCCTCTCATGTCAACCACCGCCTGTATGAACGGCTCTCATTGGTCGAACGGCGTCACTGAAAACAGTGTGCGCACCAATGACGTCAAAGGATGCGGAAGGCCAATTCATGGTCCTAGCAGTCAAAACGCGTCAAAAATTCGTATTGAACATTTCTATACACTTTAAAGGATGATAATTTTCAAAATTTTGTGTAATGGCTTCTCGCGAGGTTTGCTAATATGTATATGGGCCGTATCAAATAATTGTCCAATCGCTGCATCGGACAGATTGAAACTATATCGACCCCCTCAGAGATGCCCACTTTGATCCGCCATGTTGGTTTAATCCACCATTACGTCCTCCACACAAAAAGAGTCGGTTTAAATTCCCTTTCCTTTTTCAATAAAACAGTTTCAATGTCTCACAGACTGCCACCTTTCCTGTGGGTCTTATTACAAAGCAAACTTTCCAAACAAGGAGTCGGTGGTTTAGTAGTGTATCATTTTTGAGCGAAAGAGATTGAGCTAAAAGCCATAGCAACCAAGCACACAACCGCAATATATCTACCGAAAAGAAAGCCAACTCTTTCCTATGGTTAACAGTCTCTGAACCGTTGATCTCTGGCCTATTTCCTACCATAACAACCGTCATGATAGTTAGCGTGGAAGAGTCATGACGGCAAGATGTCTTTCTCTTTTCATTTTCATAGCGGAACGGAACAGAGCCCACATAAACAGTGTAGTATGACCAAACAGGGTTATATTACCGCTAGCAACCAGTTCACACCGACACCTTTTATAATATCTGCCTTGTCTTGTGAAGAAAGAAGACACATCTGGACTACGCAGTTGAAAAACCGTCAAGGACAAGAAGTCTCCTCGAGTGAAATATGTGTTACGAGGGAACTAGTACGGATTTTCCAAGTACGGACGAGTATAGCAGCCGGCTAAGGATTGTTATACCGTTGTCTTAACCCGGAGCGCCCTACAGTAAACAAAATGTAAGTATACATATCGTTGTCTGAACTTTTTTTGATACTAGGAGGGGGAGGGGTGTTCCGAAATAGACGTACTGTTGTTTGGTACAAACATAACTGTAATTTGTGGTTTAGAAATCCACACAAACTTAAAATGTGCCTTGAATGATCATACTTTTACCTGTCTGGTGTCCGAAATTCGCTTTTAAGAGCGTTTAAACTTGTAGGATATTGATACAAAACGTAATACATAGGTTAGGACGTTTGTGACATTTTTTAAACTTACTTCTCAAAGAAAATGAAAAATGTATCAAGAGTGGCCAAATCTACTTTGTCACAGCGACCTTTCGATCACTAACTTTTCTATTTTTTTCCAGTAGAACAAAATTTCTTGCGCTTCAATCAGGATTTTTTTCTGCATTTCAAATGGTTTAAAGGTTTGACGAAACTGTACTTGTAATATTTTCTGTAAGGTGATATATTTGTTCGAAAATTATGACTACTTGACCTTTGTGTATGAGAAACATCATGTTAAATGGTTCGTTTCCTAACCACAACAAACCCTCAAAGCACTCATCTGAAGAGAGTTACGTCGGCCTTTCTATATTTCAAGGGCATAACCGTTCGTAATGTTGGAGTAATGCAAAAACTACCCTTTTTACTTTGCTTGATGATAAAAGCTGTATCGTCGATTTTCAAAGCAAGAGCCCAGAGTGTTTTTACTTGAGGACTTATGTTTCCCGTCAACACCAAAGTTTATGATTCTGTCTCGTACATTTTGTTGACAAAACTTGACCACACATGAGAATAACGATGGTCTTGTGGTGACGGTTTTTGTAATGAAGTAGAAGGGTTCTCGGTTTTAGCTTAGATTGTCCGTAGCAGGCACCAATAGGAGAAGGTACCGGTACAGAAAATTCAGGTACATGTCCGGTCCGGTCCATTACGATCACTTGTGAATGGACGATACTCCAATGGTCCATTTCGCTACATAAAAAAAAAATCAGTTTTGTGGAGTATTCAACTCTCACTGGTGTTTTAAAAGTCTACAAAACTAACTGCCTCTGTACGACTGGCTGTAAAACTTGTTAAAAATGACTATAGACTCTACTCCACCTCGCTCTTGTTATTTTCCTCGACCGGTAAGCCCCAAAACGTGTGAACGCCTGATCTTATAATCAGTTCATTTTCCAATCGGTCCAACATCCGGTTCACAAAATATTTTCAGGTCCGGTTTTTCTGGACCGGTCCAATGAGAAAAATCGGTACGCCGTACCGGTACTCACCCCTAGACACCAATGCTGTGCCCTTTGGAAATATACTTCAAACCTATTTCCTCACTCCACTCATGTCAGATGAAAATGAGTTTTGGTTAGGGACGTCCTCTTGGATGGGACGTTAAATGGAGGCCCCATATCTGAGGAGCCATGGCTTGAGTATCTCCTTCACTGACTTTAGCAGCACTGGCTTTCATTTTTTGCGGGGGCGCTGATTAGAACTTTTAACATAAGGTTCTATAGTGCAGATCTCCCTCTCCCGGCCTTTATAAAGAACATTAAGTTATGTTGAAAATCGTACCCCAGCACTTCCACAGAAAAATAAAAGACAACACAGAGTATATATATATATATATATATATATATATAGGGGTCCATTTGGGGTCAATGGGTGAAACCTTGTCGTCCTGTTTTACATAGCTTGTACATAACTCGTGTGTTAGTCATATCGATGAGATTTACGGTTATGCGAAACTAACCAAATTGCAGGACTTGTACTAATTCCAGTACCAATAGGTTTTATGTATGTAACATTATTTTCTTATTATTTTCATTTATTTATTTTCAGTTTGTGGTCCAGTATCAAAAGGTGTATGATTTTTCTAATAGTTTCTTATTGATTCCTTGGACGTTTAGACGCTGAGCCATGACGGGTACAGCAAGTCGAGGCCGCGGGAACTGGCTGACGTCATTACGGGTCCAGAAGGCGTACCGACTCAACAACAACGAGAACGCACGGTTAAATAACAGGTGCGGTCATAGACTTATTACCTCAGGAAAGGAGGTTCACCTCCAATGGGGGTATGCTTTTGGCTGTGTTTGTGTGTTCGTGTCTATAATATTTGGTTGGTTGGCATCTATCTGTCTCCGAAGACAATGGTAGGCAAACAGGGGGTGGGGTGGGGTGGGGTGGGGTGTGGGGGGGTGTTAAGGCGACCTCAGTCTGCCTGCTGCCTGGCGTGCACTTCAATGGGTTTTTAAGGTGAAGGAGGGGTGTGCACTTCCTTCTCCACCCTCTCGTCCACTGGCGCACGAAGTCCTTCGTGGGCAACTATATGCAACTTGTATATACTGCACGTCAAACATGGTGGAAGACGAAACACATCTTATATCAAACTGTTCCTTCTAC
Source organism: Branchiostoma floridae (assembly GCF_000003815.2). Lineage (NCBI taxonomy): Eukaryota > Metazoa > Chordata > Leptocardii > Amphioxiformes > Branchiostomatidae > Branchiostoma > Branchiostoma floridae. The sequence goes on along the minus strand of NC_049997.1, from coordinate 4,441,571 downwards.
AGTCATGAAGGAAAAGTGCTTTTTAAGGAGGCCACTAGATTCCTTCAAAATTTCCCCGTGTTTACAGACAAAAAGAAAACTAACCTCCTCCTAACATAACAGAACCCACACATTATAGGATAGGTGGGACCCTTCGTCTTCCGCTGTCTCAGGAAAAGAAGTCGAACCCACCAAATTACAGTTTAGAGTTAGCTTATAGACTAGAGTAGACATATTCTATACTGTTATACGCTATTTTGTTTCCTTTCATGTTACTTGCAATTATCCCTCGGGCAAGAATTCGCAATAAACTATTATCTTAATTCCTAAGATAGTTTTGATGGATTTGTATGAATTCCCGTTCTATATGTGAGTAGATAATGAGGTCCCAAATCTAATTGATTTGGGGCTTCCTGGCTGTATTTTCATGTCCTGCATCATTATAAACCGACCTCCCCTTCCTAAAAGTACAATTTAGTGTGGTATTCGTGTTTATATTTGTATGTTTTTGACAGGTATGGTGCTTTGGAAAAGGAACACATCTACGCCCTGCGCGGCGTGAACCAAGAAATACGTCTACTGCGCATGCTCCTGAACAAAATACAGGTCAGTACTACAGTATCTGTGTCTATGTATATAGGCTACTGGTTCTTGTTTGTTCTAGTTGTTTATTTAGTAATTTAAGTAAAGGATATGCGTTTAACATGTGCATATTCCACATCTTTGGTTCGAGAGAGAGAGAGAGAGAGAGAGATCTAGAACGAAATTTCGTATGTCTTTGCGCCATCGAATCAGGTGAAAATCAATGTTGAAGGGGGTGGGGTAGGGGTGGGGTATGTTTTGTAACAGTAATCCATAAAATTTACTTGCTTAGGTCTTAGGAGCAATGGGCAAACTCGTGTCCACATGTAAGTATTTATTGTGTTTACCAAGTAATTAATTTGCGCTAGAACACACATACGTGATTCGCCTAGTATTTTCCGCCATTAAAGTTTAAATACACTTATGGTGAGACATGAATGACCTAGTCTTGATAATATGTTAAGTATATATACATGGTATGTTGATACACATGTGTGTTAAACAGGCTTGTTTCTTTCTTCTTTTAACTATAGGAGTCTAGTGGAATAAGTCCAGAAGGTTGGAGACCAGAGGATGACCACCGCGAATCTCCGAGGATCCGCACGCCTAGCATGACCGATACCCCGCTGTACATGTACGGGGATCGCGTGGGCTCCCGCCACGTGAAGAGAACCAACCGCGTCCCCAAGTCCATGGGACGTCAGATGAAGGGGAGACACGGAAGCACTGATGGAGAGCCGGATTCTCCCGACATCCAAGATGGCGACGAAAAGGACCCGGATGATGAAATCCAAGATGGCGATCATCATCCTGTGGAAAGAGATGAGACTCGGAAGGAGAGGCCAAGGTCAGTGCGTTTTGCAGGTGACAGAAATAGAAACGGGACTCCGTCTGTTCACTCAACTATCCGTGCGGCTACGTCAAAGCCTGCTTTAAAACATGACACCAAGAAAACAAGTGATGATGATAAAGAGGAAAAAAATGGCCAGGGAGAAAATCCAGACAGGGCGTTGGAAAGGAGGCCCTCAGAGAGGAGACTAGCGGACGAAAGACGTAAGTCTCTTTCAAGAGTTCCCAGTGTCCGACGATTTACGCAAAGTGCAACGCCGGCGCATGCTCGACACGGCCCGCCGGTTTTCACGCGTGTTCCCGCACAGCACAGGAGACCGGGGACGTCACCGGAGGGCCAACAGAAACACAGGCGGCGGAAATCGGTCAAGTCCGACCGCTCTTCCGGAGACGAGTCCTCCCGCCCTTCCTCTCCAATCCTCAGGCGGGAAAAGCTGGTGGTCAAGATTTGGGACCGAGTTAACCCTCATGACGCCAAGCAAGAAATTCACAAGGAGGAAATCGTGAAAGTGGGCTCAAAGGTGAACAACTTCTTGTCCATGTTGGAAGACGAGTTCAAAAGGAACGCCGCGGACGAAGCTTTGAGGGAAAGGGAGAGGCTGCGACCGAAATCAGCTTCTACAGTTTACTCTGAAGATGGTTGGTGATGCAGACACCCGTGGCACGTTTCGTTGACATTCGAAATGAGTGCACTTCAAACATTTTCCGATAGGCGGCGTTTGGATAAGAATGAGCAGAAGCCGTGACTCTTATGGACTATCATAGGCAATAGACTTCTAGTGTAATATCTTAGTAATATTGAAGTGTGGTCCTCAGGAAAATACAGACTCTATTTTCTAGAGCCAATTTTACATGTTTCTTAAGACATTGCTTTTATCTTATCGAAGAAGTTATTCTTAAGATTTCTTTAAAGGTTATTGCAAGCGGCTTATTCTTACTTTAAAAATGTTTTATTTTGTATCTAAAACATTTGAATGACATTTTTCCATGACAGAGAGCATTTGAAAGTCATACGTCAAACGTATCTTAAGTTTGTGAATGTACAGTTTCGTGTGGAAGCAAGACAGGGCGTGAATTGGTGTGAAACTTATGAAAGATTAGGCTACAATTTAAAAGAATGTTACAAGATAGCAGAGAAAATGGCTAGCACTTTATTACACCCATGAAAATAGTTCCTGGCTACATATATGGAAGAGAGTTATTTGGACGTCATATGATTGCATCATAAAGTTTGAGAGCAAGCATAACATATCATGGGTTTTTCGTTCAGAGACATTGTAATTTGTTTAGTTTCATTTCTATTCGTATCACTTTCTCAGGGTTGGACTTTAGAGACCGATTTATATGTTTTGTGTGATATGAATATTCTTTTCGATTTGCAGCAGTTATTTTTATCTATATAATATAGTATATATATGTATGTAAACAAACAAGTTCTCACGAACTAAAACTTTGACGTGATTAAAGATATTCTGTACAACTGTTTGTATCGAGTTACTTGTGACTTGATTTAAAGAGGTGTGAATGAGGACTGTGAATGAGCGCCGACTAGCAAACTAGCATAGAACTGCATCAAATGGACCTGTATTCGTCCTAACGCAAGGCGACAAACTTTGGTCAACTCCGTTTGAATATAGGTAACCATACATATACATACGCGTGGTAACCCCCCTGCCAATACTGAGGAGCATACTTAGTTACATGGAAGCCCTTTGTAAAGGGTATCCATTTCATTGGGTAGGTTACGTAAACAACACCTTCCTAAACATATCAACATTTTGTAGCTTTTCCAGTCCGTTTAAAATTACATTGCTCATTGACATTACAACTTTGTGCTAGGGACTGCAACAGTAAGGTTGTGTAGTTTTCAATGTTGGCGCCCTGACTTTGATTGTTTGGTAAATGGTAGATATAAACTCGTAACTGTTGAACACATTGTCGAAATTTGTACTTTGTTTTAATTCCGTCAGGGGGCGTTCATAGCTGGCGCAGGACCTATATGTTCTATACTCTATATGCAATCAATCCATAAGCATCTAGTCAACCACTAGATCACCAGTTCATGTACTTTGCAAAGAAAGTATCATGCCGTATGTGCTCCAATGAAATTATGATCTACATAGATAATATCACATTGTATTGAAAATGTTATAAAAACTTTTATAAAGCCTAAAAGTTCAAGGTTGTATACTGACCCCGAGTAAACCCAGTTTCGTAATAAGATTCAAGAAACTAAGCCGCAAAGTAAGCAGTGCGCCTTTGTTTTGACGTTGCTCCTATGACCCCTAGCGGTCCAACATAATAGTGTATCATTCTCCCTAATGTTTCCCCTGCAGAAATGTGGGAGGCCGCTAGGGACAATGGGCTGGTGTTGACTCTAAACCGTCAATTAAACCTCTCATGGTACATGGACCTAAACAATAGTTTGCAACACATAACGTTAAACCCGAACCGCGATGTGTCACCAGACACCATTGGCGGCGACGTTTGATTGGAGTCGTTGCTAGGGGCGACCAACGGGGGTCAGCCTTGCAGACGACTTTTTGGTCACTTTCCTTCGCTGTCGTCGGATCTGAGGAAAGTTTGGTCAGGACTCGTAGAAATCTTACCGTGATTGCAGATTTAGTCACTGAGGTTGGACGTTAAGAGGCATTTACCGTCAAAGGTGTCCGAGGAAATGTGTGTACTGCAAACGCTACTAGTGTTTGAGCGGCACTCGTGCATGTGAAAGTTTCATTGATAGAAATAGAGCTATTTCCTACGAATCCCCAGGACCCAAGAGTTTTGAGTACCGCTATGGCGTTAGACGGACCGAAAAGGAACCTACTACAAGGTAAGAATATAAAGATAGACATGTTGTTCTATATAATCATTTTTCAGAGAATACTTTTTTATGTCTATGTATGAAATCTGCTGGCAAACTTGATCTTGAGACCGTAGAATACGTTTATATCCTCCTTACAAAATCGCTGGACTGTGATGGAAGTACATAACGCATATATAGAGAATGCAACGCGACTATCCTCAGTTAAAAGTCTAAACAATACTCTCAAAATTCTTTAAACTCATCGTTTAAGTAAGTATCAACATCTTTTTTGCAAGAGAGGAGAATGCTATAGGTAGATAGGAATGAAATCTTTTCAACGGAACACATGAGAAAAATTTGGAAATGCCATGCGTAGCCGCTATCATCCTTAGTGTACTCAACGTGTTGGTCTTTTTAGAGGCTTATGCTGTTTTTTCTTGTTGTATATCAGTTTTGACAGTACTCAAGTTCTAAAGGTTACATTCTCTGCTGGGCTAGGGGATTAACTGCCTTCGACAATACTTCCTATTTTCCCTATTGTTTCTAGTTGGCAATTCTTAACAGTTTTCAGAAATCACATACAACTATATATATTTTTACAAGCCACAAGAATTTTCAAAGACTATCATTTGAGAAATTCCTACTTTACAACAGCGAATAGTTTGAATAATCATCCGTAATGTTTCTTAGAATATTTAGGTGGAATTCAGTGCTAAGGGCGCGTCACATAAGTCTTGCGATCGTCGTACGTTCGCTAACTTAGGGAATTTCGAAGGACAAAAATGTACGTCTCCTGCAAAGTTCAACTGTCTTGGTACAAAAAATGCTGTTTGGGATCCTTGTCAGTGGTTCGTTCTGCGACAGCCTGCTTAGAAATCCTACAACATCAAAATCGCACGACGACATACGACAAATGCAACAGCGCAGTGAGTTCAAAACCGCGACAAAAACAAGAACGCAATCACACAAACACGACTGCGTGTCGAAGTCAAGTAGGGTTCGATACGAACTCAAGTAGGCGTGTAACTTGGACGTAACATTAGGCAACTTCTCTTTCTTTTCTTGCGGTTTTAAGTGTTTGATCAGTAACCAAGACCCCCACAGGTCCAATGGTGGTGGAATATTTGACTTGAAATTTGACCGATGAGAAAAATACGTTGTAGGCAACTTTATTTGATCACCTGGTAGTTTAACGTGACAAATTATCGATCTTGTTTTCCTTTCAAAATCAGGTCGTTAACATGATAAAGAATAGATATCGTTTCCTTACAGAAGGAAAGTCTACAAACGGCAAGTTGCGGACAAAAACAAAACATTGAAAATCTGCTACTAGAACATAATAGTTAGCAGACTATCAATACTATTAGAAATAACATTTGCTCCTAAAATGTCTTTCTCTCAAATAATGTTTTTAAGACTTTAAAACTTTTAACCCTATTCAGACCGGGCTTTTTTGGTCATCCCTGGACCGGGGGGGGGGCTTTTGAGGCCCTCCACTTCTAAGTCCTATAACTCTAAAACGACGTGTAGTAGGGCCACCAAATTTTTAGGACATAATGTCGACATAATATCTAACAAGTAGGTGACGTTTGACGTTACGTTAACGTAAGATGACGTAATTATGACGTCATCAATTTAATTATATTGGCCAAACCCATGAAAAAGGGGTATTATCAGAAAACTTCAAGTTATGCTACAAAAATGTAACAACAAGTGCAGATAACAGAATAATAATGTTTGTTACGCCTTGCGTTGCCCATAGCAACATCAATGACGTCAATATGACGTCATAAAATGACGTCATGCACATCTAAGATACGAGTTGGGCTCCGCCATATTATATCCACCACCTTGAATTTTTAAAAATACTTTTTTGCAACAAATAATCACAAAGGGCAATGGAAATAGACTAAATTCATTCATTTAGATGGTTTTTCATGAAAAAATACCAGGTAGCTACGAATTTTAAGGGATAATTAGCTTGTTATTCTTGATCTGGCCATTCGGTCCGCCATCTTGGATTTTGGGCTGATGACGTCATAAAATTAGCATAATTTATGCATATGTAATTTTGAAAGATATGCTAAATAATATAAGATTTTATTTATGTAACAAAATAGCAGTAATATAGCAAATAAATGTGAAAAATACATTGTTAGAACCAAAAATAGTGATTTTTGGCAAAACTGCCTGTCAACAAACGGTTGCCATGGCAACAAGAAAAAATGGAAAATTTGTCAAACTTCGTAAAATTGTTGCCAACAATATTTTAGGAAAACTCATCACATTTGGTGGCTCTAGCGTAAGCCGTTCTGGCGTTATGGGACATCAAAGTTAGCGCAGGCCTCAAAAGCCCCCCCCCGGTCTGAATAGGGTTAAAGACGCCTTGAAATTATCTTTAAGGAAATTGGTCTTGCCAAGAATGTCGTTTGTATTTTGTACCAGTTACAAATTGCTTTACACTATACCGGTAGCGTTGGATTATACCTAGTGCAGTTTAGACGCCCCTCGTAGCTTAAGTGGATTATGGGCTTGAAGTTCCCGGTAGTTGAAGAGCCAAAACAGCTTTCAGAGTAAAAAGGTAGGTAAGTACGATAATCAGAGTGTGAGTAGTAAGTCCCTCGGGCAAATACAAGTACGTACAAATCCTCGATTTAAACAGTTGGTGTAAAATCTTGTATGGTGGTCCGTTTGTCTTGGTCTGTTGTTTTGTAGTTTTTTAAAAGGTTTTTTGGCTGGTTTTTGTAGCTAGGTATTTGGTGTCATTTGTAAGCCCGTTTTTGTAAAGGCCTTTTTTGTAGGTTTGTTGGTCTGTTTTTGTAGGTTTGTAGGTCAGTTTTTATTGGCTAGCTGAAAAGTTTTTTTATAGGCTTCTTATGCAATTTCTGTAAATTTATTTCAGGTTTGCTGGCCCGTTTTTGGTAGGTTTGTTCGCCATTTTTTATAGATTTGTAGTTGTAAGTCTTTTAACCGAAGGCACGCTAGTCTATCAACTTCATGTAAAACTTAACAAAGAGCTGTGTGCAACTTAAGTCCACTGAATTGACTATAGAATACTCAATATTGAGAAACTATCACTACTTTATAATGCTACATGGTCATTGAAAAATCTACCAAAATTCTTCCTTCTAAAAGACTAAATTCATCGACAACTTCCGCGAGGAAGGGTTCTAAGGCTGATCTATGTACTTTGTTGGACTTTACTCCACAATACAACGTATAAAAACTTCGACCGCTTTTAGTTGCGTTTTAGATTTATGACACCAATAGATTCAAGTTCAAAAACAAATTTGAAAACGTGACGAAAAAAATAATACAACAGCGGCGTTTTGACCTGCTTTGACATATTGATAGGTAATACTTAAATATACCTAATAACTTTCTTTTTCTGGTGTACTGGGTCCTTTCGAATCACATGGATACCCTTTCATTTGGTTGTCAGTAAAATTGCCATATATATAAAGTCACTGTAGAAACCTTAAAAACACATTGAACACATAAAACCTTGTGTTGCCATTGTACAAAAAAGAGTCGCTTTACTAAATCAACTAAAGCCGCTTGTACACCACTGTTTTTATAATATTTTTGTTTCCCGGGGTATAGAGCGCACTTAAGCCGACAGTATATACAAGGCTTTTAGAAAACTTGCTGACAGAAATGACGGTGTGTAATTTTAACGCTAGGTTCAGTGATATAGTCACCTTGAATGGGGCGAAGAAGGAAGTATGCAATCGTTTTCTAAAGTGTGTTGTCCATTTTGTTTTGTACCATTCCTTATCTCAATGAAATTGTTAACACATTATTATCATAATGTATAGCAGTGACTGTCATAACACATAGTTTGGTATGTCTTTGTTGGAAAAATCATGCCATTTTAGCGTAAAGTTACGTCATAGACCGATACTGTGTACATGTCACAGTGTGGCGACACTCTCAAATGTCGTGCGGACGCAACAACAAACATTGGCGCATAAAGGCTACCAAAGATTGTATTTCTAACCTAGATGTCATCTAAAAGGGAACTGTTGTCAGTAAATGAAAGTGTGTTTAGTGATTTTCGGGTGTGTAACAAATGGCGGTTTGCGTCAAAAAGGCGGGCTCTTGTTGTTCATTACTGAGAGTGTGAAGGACGGTGGGTAGAATTCGCTGACAGATTTCTGACAGAAAATGTCGTCTGTCACGAGCCATATTTGAGAGTGGGGTTGCTTTGTTACAATGATACGAGTACAGACAAGATTTCAATTGAAATCAGGACCTAAAATTACGTGCAGATTTCTCTGACAGATTTTTGACAGAAGTTGTCGTCGGACACACTAGCAATATTGTGGAGAGAAGGACGATTGTTTTGGGGAAATATTTTCGTCACGACGATACAAACACAGACACAAGATTGCGATCGAAATCAGGCTTTATAGCGGCGTGTGGATTTCGCTGACAGAATTTTGACAGAAAATGACACGAGCCTTGTTGTGTGTGTGTGTGTGTGTGTGTGTGTGTGTGTGTGTGTGTGTGTGTGTGTGTGTGTGTGTGTGTGTGTCTGGTGGGGGCATACAACGATACGAACACTCACAATGCTTCGAACAAATGAGGTTTTATAACAAGGTAGTTCTTAGGTAGCCATGAATCCAATTTGACTAGCAATGTTTTGACCGTATAGTTACGTTATTGTATGGGCTAGAAAATTTGCTCAGAAATTGTGTATATGTCACAGAACAATTTTTTCTACATGTGTGTTCGAATTCTCAGTCGATTTACATTAGTCCCTTCAAAAGGGATATAGAGTTAAGAAAATAGCTTTGATTTCAATCAATAAGTCACAGAATCAGAATTCACAATGTTTTCATTTTCTTATCAGTTTCAGGTCTCGCCATGGAGTTTTCCTTGAGTAAGGAAACCTGACACTGCACACGAAACACGGGATTCTAACAGGTGGTATCGCACCGGTGTTTCGTCTCCTGGGTGTAACATACGACGATATTCGTTTGGGAAATGGCGTCAATCTGGAGGCTGACTTAAATACTGGTTGATTTTATGGTCCAAAGATGGCAGCATGAGTGCACGCAAGGTCGGATCCTCCCGTTCCCTCTTTGTATCTCAGGCTCACAACCGCCAGGCGGCGCTCGTTCTCGGTCGACAGATCAGAGTCCTGGAGAAGAACTTCCAGAGGAGGATCAGAGAAACCGACAGGGAGAAGCGAAACGTGAACCTGGAGATGACACAGACAATGATGACGACAGGTTACAGTGCGATGGGTATTCAGCCTACTCCCCAAGAAGAGCCGGAAATTGTTGCATCCCTTCGGCGGGGGATCAGTCGGATGGACTTCAGCCTACACAATCCCCCCGTGCGGTGGGCGCTGGAGAGCCCTCGGTCCCGCCTGGTGGCCATGAGCATGGATTCATCGGCTAAAGGATTCAACAGTATTCTGGGAACGACGCGCCCACTGCGCATGTTCAGTGCTCCTCCCCGCATACGAACCTCTCGTTCCTCCAGCCCGACAAGCCCTGCAACGGTAAACGGGCAAGGCTCAAACAATAGTCTCCCTGCTTTCGCAAACAACAAACTGAGCGAAGAGGAAGAAGACGCGACGGAGAACGACAACAGGAGAAAATCAACCAATCAGAAGCAGGTGACCATCCGCGTCATCACTGCACCACAGCGGAGACTCAGCGTCATGACCCTGCGCGGTGGCGGTGCGCCTGCGCAAAGAAAGGATGCTATCCCCGGCTCCGCCCCTGTGGCGTTACCAAAAAGGGAGGGTTCACTTAGTGAGCAGAGGGCTCAGCTTATGCAGAGAAGGCAGTCTCGACCTGAGCAAAGCTTATTCTCTGACAGTATCGGACAGAACGGGACCTGGGCGAAGAGATCTGTTGGTAGAAGGACTGAAATGATTTCTCCTAAAAGTGACCTTCCATTGTGTAGTCCCAGACCAGGGCAGCCCCAGCTGATGTGTGTAAAAAGTTAGCTACAGAATAAGCCTGATCCGAGCGTTTAAACCGCGCTTGCACAGTATGATGCATTGTGGGTAAAATGTCAAAGATGAAGGCCCCTAGGTTGTAAACAGTACTTGTTTAGACCATGCTTGATAGTTTTCAAGGGCTGTATCTTTTACATGTTATCCTCTAGTGGTGGGTACCTGTACGGTGTACCGGTACAAAACCGGTTTTTCTTATTGGACCGTTCTATAAGTAATTTCTACCAGGTTTTACAGTCAATATTCAGCTAGCCTTGTAGGATTTTGAAACGCCAGTGGGAGTTGAATACTCCACAAAACAGATTTCCTTGTTGCGAAATGGAGCATCGTCTAGTTCTCACATGCTGAATCAGGTCCAGGTTCAGGTCCGGACCTGGATCTGATCCTCTGGACCTGAACCGGACCTGGACCAAGATTTTCTGTACCGGTACTCACCCCTATTATCCACCACGCATTTTGATGCGCATACGTATGCGCAGTTTAATCTATGAACAGATTTATTTATTGAAGTTTTCAAACATATATAATCACCTGCAGTGTCTTCAATCATCATAACCGTACGTACGATTGTTAAATAACTTCTCATCTAGAAAACCTAAAGTGGTGTAGGCAACCTAAGTTATCAAGCTTTCGAAGAAAGTAGTACTATGCTTAACACAGACTTCATTTTAATGTTTGTTAAATATATAGTCTAAAAGAAATTTAACTCTTTATATATTTTCAAACTTATATCCCACCTACCAAGTAGGCAATAAAAGGCATTTTTGTACATGTAAGTTGTGTATATAAGTATATATAAGTACATATTATACGCCTGATGTATTTATCTATGGACTGCATGTACTATGTGTGGAATAAAAGCCATATATAGCTCTAGACGTCGTTAAATTTTATTCATATTTCACTGCATGTAGCAAAGTAATATATAATCTATATATGACTCTAGTCAACACGTGATGTTTCTATAAATACACACACATAAAGGAAGATGAACCATTCAACTCTCTATAAGTTAGCAATACTGTCGGCTTTTCACATTGGGCGTCGTAAATCGTCGGCAACCAATCACATTTGTGTCAAAGTTGCCCGTTAGTGGAGTATCTCTTTTTCACCGGTCAGCAGAGACATCTAGCGGATTAATTACAAAGTGCAAGCAATTTGTTGACACACGACTGGTACCAGCGCTGTTGCTTCCGTTTAAAACCACATACATGTTTCTCGATTTCGCTCTAGATATTCAAACTATGCACAGGTCAAAATGAGATAGAGATTCCAGATGGTAGAAATACATTCGTAAAATTGTTACCTGTCACTTGTACTTTACTTTTAAGTCAAGTCATAACATGGGGGATATGTTTTAAAATTAACGATTTATGGTCGCTTTGGCAAAATGTTATCAATTTATTGAAGTATGCTGTACTTTGTTCTCCATGATAATCTCTTTTGATGGGAAATGCTATGGTCTTTTTATAAACGAGAAAATTTCCTTAGCATGAAAATTTAGGTTAAGTCCCTATATTGATTTCAGTGTTGGAAAGAAAGTTTAGCAATTTCTATAATGAGAAAACTTCCTTTTAATTTTGTCGTCTCTGTTTTTTTCGTATAAGACCGACTCCATACGGTTTAGCTGAAAACAACACACCCAAACTTACTGTATCTGTCACGAACAATCGGGTTCAAAAACCTACGGGTATAAACTCCTAGATCCTCAGGCAGTTTAGTCGACACAACCATAAAAATGTGGTCAATGAAAAACTTGTTTTGACAGTATAACAAAGGATTCCCTCATTCACAGTCACACCACTGAATGCCGTTCCAAACTATGCCCACAAATTTAATAGGTTTGCTGACTTTTTGAACTCAGGTGTAGTCTTCTGAAAGTTCAAAGGGATATTTTTGACGGATCTTCTTGATAAACAATTTGGGCACATAAACTAGCGAGGTCCCCCTTTAATTCACGTCAGGCACGCGACAATTGAGGGTACCGGAATCCCCCTCAGCAAGTTTTGTGGCCCTGGTGTGCCCCCGTGTCCAATTATCACCATTCGTCACAGCGGGGTGCATGACGTGTTGAACAATGGTGTTTGTTTAATCTTCAACCTCAAAGGGCGGGAAAACTGCGGAAGGTCAAAGGTCACGTGTTCCCACCTGATTACCCCCAAGGTACCAGCATTCTTTTTGATTAACAGTTTATAGACCAAGGCGGTTAAGAATAGATTTCATGTTTACTGGGTGTATCTTCAAACCAACTTTTTTAAAAATTTCGGTTCGTTGCTCGTAGATTTTTTTTTCAAAATTATCACACAATTTTAAATACTCAAATTTTAAGTAAATAAACGAATAAACAATATGGTTATCAGTTCAGTATCAGTTCTAGCATATTTTTCCCTGATGTGAATTTGACGTGGAATGGCGCTAAGGCTAAATTCCTGGCTGGACGTTGTTTCCTCAGGAACGGCACTTTCGGCACTCCACCCGGGTGTAAAAATGGGAATTACACAGGTTCACCTTTATAAGTGGGGTAAACTATATCCGTTTTACTGAGGAAAAAAAAACAGGCTAGGATATTTAGGGATATCAATCGACGGACGTTGGTTTCAATTATGAAAATATTGCATTTTGAAACCACTGTTGTCTTGATATCTACCGATTTTAGATACAACGGATATAGGTTACCCCGTGGTTAACGGTGAACTAGCGTTACCTGACTTCGGTTTGGAAGGTAAAATGCGGAAAGGGATGGCCATGGAATCTGCCTTCAAATACCGTGCCCAAATGGATAACAAACTATGACCCCCAAAGGGCCATGGGACCATCTTTACCTTTACCTACATTTCTAACATGGATACCTCCGAAGACTGATCATGAGTCATCAATTAACAACTCAAACTGTCCGAAAAATTTTGCGAACCGTGAAGTAGATCCCGACGATTGCCTTATAAGGAAATCGTCGTTTCTGACTCACTCGACAATGTTCGGAATGTCTAAATGGCGGGTTTTCTGCTTGACCTCACGGTAAACCAAGTTGATAAAAGCTCCTTGGGTAAACTCATTTCAACTTTGATGTTGTTTTTAGATAAGACAGCTTCAAATTAGCTACATGATTGGGTACTGCCTAAGGCCAAAACTTCTCCTCGCACTTCTAATTTTTTTGCACCAGAGAATAATGATAGATAACGTTAAAGTTTATTGCAAATTATTGCCCGTGGGCTAATTGCAGGTAACATTTTACGTGTTGTGGGGTGGTGTAACGTAAAGACAGGGTGTTTGACCCGTAACCCAAAGGTTCTGGCTTCAAATCTGTTGATATCCCGCCAACATTTTGCCCTCAGGAACGAAACTTTCCTAACTTCATTCTGGTGTAAATGAACACCTTCCTTCTTTTTAGAAACGTTTCGCGGATAGGACGTTAAGTGGAGGCCCAGTGGTTGAGAAGAGCCACATTTCAAGCACGCAAAAGAACCCACCACACTGTCCGGATATGCGTCTGGTACTCTTCAGTAAAACGCACACGCATAATCGCACACACGAACACACACACGCACATACACACACACACACACACACACACACACACACACACACACACACACACACACACAAACAGACACACACACACACACACACACACATAAACATACACACATGATCATACACACATGATCATACACACATGATCATACACACATGATCATACACACATGATCATACACACACACGCATGAACACACACACACACACACACACACACACACACACACACACACACACACACACACACACACACACATATATACACGTAGACAATAGACACAAGATCAACGTGTATATAAAACCGTGTTCCCAAATCGCATTTCCGGAAGTGATGACTCACATCAACTTCAAAGTCAAGGCCTTGACTCAGCTTCCCCTTTTCTTCACCAGCTGTCCCCTCCCACCGTCTGGGTGTCGTCTGAGGCCCTGTCAATCATTGTCTGCGTCCTGTCATTAGTGATGAATGGAACCGTCCATCTAACATGGCGGATGTCTGATTGATGTGAAGACTTCATAAGGCAACAGCAAGGAAGTTTTGTGGATGTCATCCAACGCACACTGATTTTTGCGGATTATTTCAGAAAAAAGACGAGAAAATTCGTTTCCTACCGGCTATGGTTCACGAGACAAAAATATTGAAAATGGGAAGATGTGCAATGTGGTAGAGTGCAATTGTAGAAGTGAGTGTAGTTCTAAAAGTGTAGTTCTAACAGTTTCACAAATATGGCGACCTTGAGTGAAGTTATGAGGTACTAGACTCCCATACTCACCATTTTGGCACTTTTTTGATACAGGGAAAAAATACTTCTTTCTTTTCTGTGAAACCATGCTTGTTGGCAATTTTTTTCCAGTAAAGTTTGGCCTCTAGTCTAGATCTATCTATAAATTGAAGCCCCCTTTTCAAGTTCTCGCAATAAATTTGGAGGAGCCTTCTGGGGATGTCATCCATAGAATTTACTTTCTATGGCCTAAAAGATCGCCTTCATAGCCGGACAGTCAACCTGTCGAGCAGAAACAGTGCAAAAAATGAATCCGACAGCTGTTGTACAGACGACTTAGTCTCTAATTCATAGTCAGAAAAGGTTACAGACGTCAGTGACAAATATCCTAAGTTGTATCCACTTCACAATAGTTATTCAAAAGATGAAAAACACCAAGAAAGGATAAAAATGTATGTATACAGGTTCTGCATTTCGGATTCATATCTTCTTTTAGTTCAACGTCCGTGCATTCCTCTCTTGACATCCTTACCTAAATATTTCAGATTTTTGAATGTGAATCGTACTGTTTTAGTGTAATGCCCCCCTCCCCTATAAAAGGGCAAAGCATTTATTTCTAGGGGGTATCTTTTCCAAGTAGCCAGCCAGCAACACAACATGGCTTTGCTAGGGCTCTTAAGCATACAGGTTAACATCTACTCTACTATGTTGAACTAAGGTATGTTTATGGCATCCGCCATTAGCGCTGCTTCCTGGGTTATCTATTGCATTGTCTTGTTGGAATTCAATAAAAAAATCAAATAGTATTCTCGATAAGTGTGTTGTGCTCACGTTTGTACAGAGATTTTACAATTGAGGCGTAAGCATGAAGCTCCCTCTTACACGCGGCCCATGACTTTACGTCACCATCCGAAAGAATTATATGGTCACTCTTTTCCAGTCGTGCCAAGAATCAGACGCGAGTCCGCACCATTGGCAGCAAGGAATTTGAAAATGGGAATTTCTAAGTTATTTCTAAATATCGTTACAAAATAGACTGAAAACTTTTCATTTCAATGATCTTATATTTGTATGATTTGGTATTTACGTATTGTTCTTTAGATTTGCTTTTAATTAGTGGCAGAGTAAAACTTAATTGTGTGGCCACTATATTGTTGTAATTCACATTATAGTGCTCAGTGGCACATGAGAAGTTTCCTTGTTGTTTTTGTAGCATTGCATTTACAATGAGGGGTCGATAGTCCTTACCCTCAAACGAATTTAGGCCTCCCTTGACCACGAGGTGAATTAGAATTACTCTCCAAGCAGAGGTTAGGCTCCGTCTGTTTTTTTTTAAACGTTTTTTTAGTCGTTTTTATCGGGCTTTCTATTTTGTCATTTTTTTGTTGTGTCCGGCCTAACTCACTAGGTATTGACACAGAAAGATATAATTAAAAAAATAGAAAGCCCGATAAAAACGACTAAAAGAAAAGTTAAAAAAAAACAACCGGAGCCTAACCTCTGCTGGGAGAGTAAATTAGAATGGGGACACCCAGTCGCTAACTAGGAGTTGAACCAGGTTGAACCAGGAGCTCAATAGTGAAGCTTGTAGCAGTTGAGCTACAGGGACATCCCTTGCGGCTGCCGTGTATGTTGGCAATAAAGAAATGTCGCGCTAGTTTAATATCTGAACTGCTCTAACCGTTACCAGTTAGCTAACAATTCAAAGAATGTAGGGAACGCCACGACTGACAACTCACATGCTTACACTGCAGTTCAAAACGGTAGCACGGTGTCGCCCCCCTCCCTCCCGCGAGAATTGTCTGTCCGCATATTTCAGCCCCCTACACACTGTGGTTGCCCTAAGCCCGGGCTTGCACAACCCACCAGAGCAAGTAATTACGGTGGTTTGGAGCCATGTTAATCCAAGAAAAGCCCCTTCTTTTCCACTTAGATTCAGCCCGAAGACCAAATAAGTGCCGATCTAACAGGTGGTGGGAAGTCTTCACCAGTCTCTGTCAGGAATTCTGTCATGAGGCGAGTGGCGGGAAAATTCCTAGTCTGACTACCATGCCCTTCTACGGACTGACGAAAATACTACACAATTAAATAGATTGAAAGAAGATTTTATAGGGGAACAGGACCACCATAGGGCCGCCAAACGATTTCAACATTTTCCTTCCTTCATGAATTCTGTCACGAGGTGAATGGCGGGAAACTGGTAGCATCCATTGACCAGGCTCTTCTACAGGCCCAAACATAATGAATAATAGTGCAAAACTATCCGATTCTATAGAATATTTACGGAGAAACGGTGCAATATCCTTAACGGCAAACTTGTCGTTTGAACGTTTATGTACCAAGAAAAGGTGTATAGCTTGTACTTGTAACAAGTATCAACGAACCTATATGCTTTGCTTGGCTGTTGTTACAGTGCTGTTTAGACCTTCCCTGGCATCATAAAGTCAATTTAAGAGGAAGGTTATGCCCAGAAAGTTACAATGTTATCGTTAACTATACTAACATGCCATGTGGCTGCTGCTCAGACCAACTTGCTCGGACCTACCGTCCAAGCAGATGTCGCGGGGAATATATAGCTAGTACTAATATCCTCTGCGTAGGATATAACGTTAGTTCCCCTTTATCCGCGGGGTATTTAATGATATCAAGTCAACAGATGGTGGTTTCAAATTTGTTTTTTTTTAGATACATCACAGTTTGAAACCTAGTTTTTAAATACAACGGACAAAGACAAGGAGGTTGGTCCCTTACTCAACCTCCTTGACATAGGTAAACCCAGCGGGTAAAGGCGAAGTAGTGAAACGTAGCTATAGTACAAAAACATATAAGGGGTGTAATTTTTTGTCTTGTAAAATGTCAAGATTTCAGCCTTCTGTTTTTCAGAAAAATGTTAAGAGAGGAGGTTGAAACGTGACGCATCATTAAGGATGTTCCCATGAGTGCATCAGATAGCAGAGATAACATAGATTAGGCAGCTAGAATGTGTTCTCTAGGGAACGTTTCATGTGTGTCATGGAAAAAACTAGCCCCCGGCATTTTTTCACACGTTCTTATCGTACTATTTATGTACGATTAACACACTCCTATTGGAGGGATTGGCGAGCAAATTGTTTCCGACAACCCCTCGTGATAAGGACACACCTGTGGCAATATGGTATCGGCCGTATGTTTATGCAATAGATGCCAACAAAAACAATAAATGCAAGAAAATACGTCTGTAGAGATGCTAAATTCCCTTTTCTACAACTTGTTATCGCTAAGGTGAACGTTTTTATTTCACACTTTTTTTTCGTTACATTGCCCACCCACGTTGGGTGGTCGAAAGCAGAGGATTATGGGTAGCAAGGGCAAGCTCGACTGGTGATAGAAAGTCCCGAAATGCTCTCTGAATCTGAAATCATGGCTTTGAAACTCTCTTGACGAAAAGAAAGGTCTTAACTTTGGTATTTCTATAGAGATTTAGTCCAAACGTGGTGTAAATACCGTATAAGGCCTTCAGTGCGTGTCGATGCGGTAAAACCGTATGAATCACATATACCAAGGGATCGTGTGTTTTCATCGCATCGAAATGTTATCGAGGATTACCAAAAGGTATGTATTTCCTGCATGTTGAACTTGACTTTATTAATCTGTTAGCCTTTGGGTTTAACTTTGATCTTAATCTGCATTTCAGTGTAAGATAAACCTGTTGAGTAATAATACTTCCGTCTTAACAAAATGGGTGCGCTCTTGGGGATGGGTATATCTTAATTTGTCTAGACTGTGTTCTAAAAGAATTTTCCACAGATTTCCTACAAAAATCGACAAAATCTTTAACACAGTCTCAAAGAAGATACAATGAACAAATCTTAATATACACCGTGAGAAATACAAGATAATTTGCATGCAAAATCTTAAACTATTTTTTTACAGGCTGAAAATTGGACGACATTTGCTCATTTTCGCACAGATTCATACACCTGCTCTTGAATCACTTTAGAGGATTAAGAGAAGTCCCCCCAAGAGAGCCACACTTTTCCTGAATAAATGACATACCGGCGTTTAGGTCATTTCCATTTTTAAAAGTACAAACGGCCAAACTATCGGCAGTTGGTCCTTGGAGACCTTTTAAAATTTTGTCTGTAAAGCGTCTATGTAATTTGCCTCGTATTGGGACCGATAATGACTCAGGTCTTTTCTTCGTGTATTCCCACGCGCCTAGCTTTGTCTGTCTGTCCTGTCATTCAGTTTTCTTCTGTCAATAAATCACTTCTAAAAGGTAAAGGTAGTCCGGTAGCTTTTTTGGGGCACGGTGTCTAGGGTACGGTATTGGACGACAAAGCCCATCTCTCTCCATCCACCGCCTTTTACCCCCCAACCGAAGTCAGAAACCCATTCTATAAGGCTTAGGTCACATTTCCAAACCGGGGCCCTGTCGGGCAGCTTTCGGGAGATTTAATAAAGAATGATATGAAATTCAACAAAATACACAAAATGTCAAAATATGATTCATGGGCTTGATTTGTGTGTATTTCTAGGCATACATTTTAATGTTTTGTTTCTTAATACATCCTGGCCGGACCCCGCTTTAGAAATGTGACCTAAGCCTAACTGTATGGAGTGAGGAAAGTTGTGGTTAGTACCTTTCCCAAGAACTCAACGCTAGAAATCAAGCAAATGACCACTTGATCTTGTGTTAGGTCAGTTTAGTCAATCGGCCACTTGACGCCACAGTTATATCCTCTCCATCCATATTTAAAGGGGAAATGACAAATAAAACTGTATTTTCTTCTCCTCGAAGCATTACATATGCTTGATTAAATATCCTTTTTTTGATCATAATTGTCTTTTAACTAAAGCCTGGAGTGTTTCCAATACATATGTTTTGTCAGATTAAAAGTGATAAAACCGCAATTTGACAAATCGTGGCGTCGTTAAATCCCGTAGATACAATGACGTTCTTATCTCTTATCTAAACCGTCTACTGATGACATAATATGACGTTATCTGTTAAACGTTACACTATCAAGATGTCCTGTCACCGATGAGTCGTGTAGTGATGTAGCCTGGCTATCAGCCTTACCTAGGCTTTCGTTCCAATTGCCTGGCGCCGAAGCCGCATATAAGATTTACTCCGTTGGACTGCCGGTTGGCGTATGCCAGGGTTTCCATTTTTTACCGGGTCCCGGGCAGATTTTAAGTCGTGTATTGAGCTAGACTGGCTATCAGACTTGCCGAGGCTTTTGTTAAAATTGCCTGGCATCAAAGCCGCATATAATAGGGTCTTCACACTAAAACCGAATTAGAAGGAGTCAAGCAGAACCAGCCGAACGATGAAGTATTTGCAAAATTCGTGCCACTTTCGGGGCCATTCGGGTGAGAACTCCAAATGGACGTCCTTATATCCCCTTCACACGAGAAGGAATGAGCCAAAATGCAGTCAGAATGAAATTTCTTTTCTATTCCTTGGAATTCGCAGTGTATTCTAGATATTCTCACTGCATTCAAGATAAACGAAAGTACCTAAATATTAGAGTAATGATGCCCAATATTGTACAAGCACAGGTATATCTTTTCATTCCATATTATCGTAGATGTCACGATAACTTAGCCTCTACCAGGCTCCCCAGGTGGCAAACTGTACTCCTGAACCAACCAACGCCTCTGGTGTGTTTTCTGTCTATTTGGCCATTTTTTGCTATTTTTTCAGCGACCTGGGGAGCCTGGTAGAGGCTAACGATACTTAGTGTCACTTAGTCACTTATGATTCACTTATCAGGAAAAAAATGATGAAGTTACCGCCCTAACCGCTTGGTTGTCTTGATGACAATTCCAGAGCCGGTTTTCCAGCATGTGTCTTGCCTCAAACTTTACTGTGTTTTCCTTTTCTTCCCGAAGGAACGTCTCAAGTGAGTCGTAAGAGATTGGTGTTGTAGTCATACACATGCGAAGTACGCTGCGTATTTCCCGTGTGGTCCACTTGTGAAGGTCGCAAACGATCAAAAATACCTCCGAGATATCTTTTAACCCTCTGAAATGTTATTCCCGGCAGTTTGAAAGGCACGCTTCCAAGTGAAAAGATGTGAAATTTATGTATTTAACTTGGGCACGTTTTCCGGAAGTTTTGAGGCAGATTTTTACGTTTTGACAAACGTACTTCCTTCGACTCAAAGATATATAGTTTAAACAGCCAAAAAAGACGCAAAAAGTTTTGTCTTGCGTAAATTTATGTACAATAGAACGTAGCGTATATGTTAGCGTATATAAGGATGTTATCGTTTCTATAGATTTCAAATTCTGTGTCGAAAAATATGTCGTATACAAGGGACGAAATTGATACAGAGCTGACAATACATTCAACAAAACTGTCACGCTGATGCTTTCTGTTATATGGTAACTTCAAGACAACAACTTCTTCCTGAATATGTCTAATAACACATTGCAACCATTCTAGTAAAGGGTTAAAAAAGTACATAGTTAACGTTATTGTTGACAGTTGAATTTGTCACTGATTATTGCTGTAAAATGAGCAAATACATTTCGTAAATTGTGAAAAATGTCGGAAAATGGTAACTAATCTCGTACAATGCTACATGTAATATTTAATCCAGAGTCAAAGAAGACGTGAACGAACAAACATAAAAAATCTATTGTTTGGTTTTAACTATACTCTATGTATTTAGTAATTTGCCCAACTTTCCTGACCACTTTATTATTGACTTTATGATGAAGGCAACTATTTATATGTTTTTGCCAAACATTTTTTGTTCGCACGCTTGCATTAATTTTCAGGTTCCCATAGGATACTAGCCATATAATCAAATTAACATGGCCTAAAATTTGCTGCTTAGGATTAACTTTGATAAATACTCAACCAAACTGTCTAAGTAAACTGAAGAAAACCAGAAGCACATTTACATCCGATTTTACGAATCACATACTGACTGGTTGTATATACAGATTAGTGGAAAACTACTTGGAAACGTCTTGTGTATTTTGATAAACTTTTCACCCTTCGCCGGGAGCACCACTCTTGGAACTCACCAAGCGAATCGAAGAAAAAGTCAAGGTGGTAGTCAAGGAGCCTGTTTTCTGGAGGTTTCTTGAGGTCTGTGAGTAAGTTGAGATTGACGTTCGTTCCTTCTCCTTCACTTTTCTATTTACGTTTCTTAAGAACAGGTGCTGTTTTGAAAAAGAATCTGCACCTCTCTTAGCTTGACAGTTAAACAATATTTGTGCATAGCAAAAGAAATACTAAAAGTGGTTAATTCTAAATCCACTACTTACACTATGTGTAAGCTAAAGAGAAACTATATTATTTTCTTGTCCGTTTTTGTTTTTGTCACGAATTTTCAAAATAATTTACTTGTAAGTTTGCGAGCTGGCCTCTATTTCATTAAGAAGTTGTCGTCTTCTATTCATTATTTCCCCCTTTCTGTTTTCTTATTCTCTTTCCGATTTGTCTTTCTCTTTATTAATCCCTCTCTGCCTATCTTTGTTTTTTCTCTCTTTATGTCTCTAACGTTATATCTCTTTCATTTTTCGTTTCTCTGTAGCTGTGTGTCTCTGTGTCTCTCTTTCTGTGTCTGTCTTTAAATCTCCCTGTCTCTATCTCTTCCTCTCTCACATTCTCTCTCACACAATCTCTCACATTCCTCTCTCGCATTCGGTCTTTCTGTCTCTCTTTGGATCTCCCTGTCTCTTTCTACATTACTATCTCTCTCTCTGTCTCACTGTGTGTCTCTCTCACGTACTCTCCTTCTCGGTAACTCTTCTTGGTTTCTCTGTCTTTCTGTCTCTGTCTCTCTCTGTGTCTTCTGTCTGTCTCCGTCTCTCTCTCTCTCTCTCTGTCTCTGCGTCTTCTCTCTAGGTCTCTCTCTCTCTCTCTCGGTATCTCTCTCTCTCGGTCTCTCTCTCTCTCGGTCTCTCTCTCGGTCTCTCTCGGTCTCTCTCTCTCGGTCTCTCGAGCTCTCTCGGTCTCTGTCTGTTTGTCTCTGTCTCTGCCTCTGCCGGTCTCTCTCTCTCTCTCTCTCTCTCTCTGTCTCACCATTTCTTCGCAAACTAGACAGCACTGAACCTAGACACCAACAGGTCTCGTTCCATCAGTCACAACACCCGACTGGAAGTTGCAATTGATATCCGGGGGTTTATTATATAAAGCTCGGTACCCTTGGAGTTGTTTTTAACCGACCCTGAACGTCTGAAGTGGCTTAGAGAAGGGATTTGCGTGATTGTACACCCTGTTTCAATCGGTCGCCAGAGAGCTTATTAGTATACCTAACTTCAGCTAGAGATGGGATACTATAAGAGAATCATCTGCCAATAAAAAGGAAACTAAAGATGGTGTTCAATTTTTTTTAATATTTTCCCCTGTTGTTCAACAGTTAGAGTAACATTTGTAGTACGTAATGTACGCAAATTAGTACTGTTGGATTGCCGAGCAAGTGTCGTACAAAATTCAATCGTCTTGCTAAATAAAATCTTGTCTCACATCCTTGAACTTATCAGTCGTTCTGTCTGTCGTAGCCTTCTTAAAAACCATACGACATCAAATTTCAAAATCGTACGACAGTCTACAGCAACTGTACGACGGCCTACGACTACTAGTACGTAAAGAGAAGAATTTACATCAATATTTTCTTTCCGTGTCACCAATCTTATAGGTGCTAACTCCCGGCAAAAGACACAACACTTCACTGCTTCCTTAGTGGTTCATTCCAAAAGAATTGTCGGAATTTTTCCCGAACAGAATCGAGGGTCACCCGAGTTCGGCTTATCGCTTCCGATCGGATCGTAAAAAATATCTTTTGATGAGGTTTTTGATTTCGGCGAGGCCAGAGGCTTAGATTATCAACTATAGCGTGACTCAAGTCATTTCACGGAGTTTTCAAATCCTTGTTAGTCTTTCGGGATAAAATTTTCGCCCAAGGAGCGGATATACGATTAAATAAATCCAAATAAAGTCAAGACAAAAATGTCACACTGGTAGCTGTTGAACGATACTGAAACCACGTGTTAGCATGTGGAGAAGTACTGACACGTATTTCCTCTTGAGTCTAGTTAGCGGTATACCAAACGACACAGGTTGTCATCACAAAGTTATCTAAACCTCGTTAACTCGCCTAGTATAATCCGTTGTAGACATCCGATACACCTTCACACGAGACGTGTAAAAATAACTCCAGTGAGAGGCCAACTACTGTGGTATATCATGGGTTACACACCTGTCTATAATATCGGGTATCGCTTCGGAGTTTAGAATGTTGTCTCAAGATAACAACGATGTGTTGAAAGGAGATTAAAAAGTTGCGGTTACACTAGTCAAGGACGTTATCGTCCTTGCACTAGTAGTAGAATACCATTCAACGGATTTTAGAATTTCGTTTTGTGGAATTTTGTTGTGTTCACGCTACTCAAGATGGCGTTTTTACTTTTATTTTACTGTAAGTTTCAGTCACGTTTTGTTGCGCGCATGCGGTGAACTCGATGTACAGGTTATATAGGTATAGGTTACGTAAAGTTCACGTATAACCGCTACCTATCATCGAGCGATATCTATTATCGTTCACTTTGGTTCATATCCAGTTTATTTCACATAAAGCATTTCTCGTAAGCTGTAAAGAACGACATAGCTAGTATCCTTAGCTAGATCCCCCTTCATATAAAGCACTGAAATAGGTTTGTATAAAAAGATACAGCAGAATATACTCCTAAAGCTGCAATAACAAGTTGCCAAGGAGCGTCGACACGTTAATTATGTAACAATTGTACATGTGTGTGTGTGTGTGTGTATCCAAGGAGGTTATAAATAACCTCATTGGTGTACCATTGATCAAGGAACGGCGATTTGGTTGTTGCAAAGAAATAAAAGAAAGGAAGTGAGTAGTGTTGCTCAAATAGTACGAGGGGGATAGAATACATTATAGGTTGACATTTTGGTATGGCACGTGTAGAGAGGTTCTGACAAGAATACCGGAAGTTCAAAAATACCCGCCCCGCCTCCACAAGGGTCATTACTGGACACACCTCTGGCGGAACTAATCATCGACCTGCCTTCTGACCAATCACAGCCCGGCGCGCGCCGCTCGCGCCCTGTGATTTATAAACGCCTCCACGGGCACAGTCCGAGTCACAGCGTGTTAAAAAACGGCAACCCGCATACACTCGTTTAACTACGGCAGAAGGGTGAACTGGAATAACTTGTCCTGTGTACGCCTGATCGGGGAGTAGTGTATACGTTTCAGCGAGGGGTCACGTAATACGTGTGGATATTCCATTAAAACATGAAGGTAAGTAACTATTTTGTATACATGTGCTCGTAGCTAAAGATACCCCCGCTTGTGGCTAAAACTGTTTATGTGCACTCGCGGTGTGGGTCTGTCGGCTTGGCCGCGACAAGGGTGCTTGGGTCCGTGCCAATCGGGCTAACGTTCGCAACCTTGGGGACACCGTCTCGGGGGATGGGGGTATGTCACAGCCAGCGTATGGAAAAAGTCATTCTTTTCATTACAGGGATGCTAGACCCATACAAGGGCACGGAACCAAAGCTAGGCACGGCGAGCCCGCCTTGAGTTCTAGAGCCAAGCCCTCCTCTTACAGTTACATAACACACGGGCTTTACAACGAACCTCTCAAATTGCCTAATGTTTTTAAAGATAGTATATAAAATCTTAATCCAATACGAAATGTTTAGACATTTGCAGACACTGTCAGTTGTCCATGCCATGTTTTATATCCGTGGGTGCCCGAACTCAGCTGTTGTCAAATAAATCATTTTAGGACGACCTCTTGCCAATATTTTAGCACCACCTTTTTTGCATGACCCCGCTAGAGTTCTGGACAGTCTCAAAACGGTGTAAAAATACACGGAAATCTCATTTTGGCAGCCACAAAGCCCTACCATTAGTACTAAGTCGTAAATTTTCCAGGTCGACGCTACAAGGGATCCAACTGTTCCTTGGTGCTTTTTTTACCTTCAAGACACAGATACAAATTCGTCAGTCAGAAAAATGATTAATATTGTAAAAAAAAAGGAGTATTGTAAGACGAATTTATAGCTCACAAGAAATCTGTGGAGTTTAAAAATGAGACAATATTTTCATGGTAGATTTAGGGGAGGGGGGCGACAGCTGTCAACAAATGTCCTGTCGCTCTTTGTCCACGGCGCTTGTCTTAATTGACGGTTTAGTCTAGAGTAAATGCCGAGAATTGTAGTTGTCACTTCTTGTAAAAGTCTTGTTCCGTCGAGCGAAGACGTCGAGTTGTTGGAGTACTTCCTTACCATGGTAGTTTGTGGTTGAAGATGTCTTCTAAAAGCCTTAAGACTTGGTGCTTGGAATGTCAGCGCTTGTGTTCAAGTATGTTCCCCCTACATGTGTGTACTCGATTATTTTGGGCGTTGTTCGGGACCCTTTTTGTTGTCCTTTTTTTTCTGGGACAGTGCGTATACGGCTTAGCGGTTTGTATAGTTCCGTGGTTACCACAAGGGGTTCTTGGGTAGGTATTTGACGTGACCAAATTGTTTTGACACGGGTGGGGGAACTCGTTCGTGTGTCGGGAAGTCTTGCTACGTGCTCGCCGAGACAATGCGTTAAGTGACACCTAGTCTTGTAGGCATGAAGACGTGTTTTCGGCTCCTAGCCTAGGGCGAATGCCATGCTCTGACACGATAATAACGCGCCACACATTCGACGACACAGGGGAACCATTTTGGACCCCGAAGCGACGTATTGTCTGTGTCTATTTCTTCCTACATTATCTTCTCAATCCCCGACACCCCCTCCCCTTCCAATCTACACCGATTTATGGCCATTTTTGTCTATCAATGCCGTTACCATGGCAACGGGAGAAAAAAGATTGCCCATTACTTTCCCAGGAACCACGGGTTGTGGCTTTCAGTCAATGCAACACACTCTTTACAAATGTCTTTCCAAAAAAAAGAGGGGGGGGGGGGCGAAACTCGCAGGTATGCCCCCCTTTGTGTACAAAATAACTTTTCAAGACGAGATACGGGGCCGACTTGACTAAGAGTAAACCACGGAAGCGGAACAGAACTTGATACTAAATCAATCCCTCTTCATCTGAAGTTAAAACAGATTTTATGTTCTTCTAGAGCATTAAATTGTCGTTTGATCGGATCAGAGGTGTTAGCGACACTCAATCGTTTTGTAAGGTTGCGTTTCTTTTTGTGTCTACCTCTCTTGTTTATGTTCTCGTGTTTTGTGGTCACAGTATCACACCTAACCTTCCGTGGTTGCGTTGTTTGTCTTTCTGCGATATTTGATATCAAAACTGTCAAGGATATGCGGTCTACTTGTGGTTCAGAACTGTTTCAAAAATGCGTAGTCTTGTTTATTATGTATTTATTCTTTTGGGAGGTACACGGAAGTCCTCAATGTCTCGAGTACAAACAATTTCCAAGCTATTTCCAAGAATATCCCACCCATAATTACGTAATACGTAAATAGTACCTACTTAAAGTAGACGCCGTTTAATTGTACTGCCATTTGCCAGTACATTTTGTGCAATTATCCGGATGGTGTGACAAAGCGAAGCTGTTCAACTAGATCGTGACCATGGGACTAAGGGGTTCCGTGCAATTAACAGAAGCGTGCAGTTATCCGTTGTGCAATTAACTGGCTTCTACTGTATTGAACTAAGATTAAGTTTCATTAACTGAAAAACAACAGCAGTATTGAAGATACTGGTAGAAATCCCAAAATCACCATAAACCTTAATAACTACCCACTTGCCTAAATCCATACAAATCCAGAAAAAGGATATTAAGTTATAGTTGCAAACATACGCGCACAACTAAAACCAGTACCCCTTTCCGAAGCTAAACATCCTTCAATGAGTTAATAAGCCTTATAAGGTATTACACGTAAATCTATAGGATATTGCTCCTAATACTCCTAAGTAGTATCAACTAGGATTAGAGTGTATATATTTTATCTCCAGCCGTTGTTTGATCGGTAAAAGGTAACGGCGTCAAACATACAAAACATATGTAAAACCATAACGCACTTACGACATATGATACTCCCAAAGTACGCCTCTTACAAATCTTTTAAATGTTCGCCTTTGGTATATTTGCTTTCAAGGGGGGCGAAAACGTGTTATATTTCATAAACATACAAAGTTGTGTAATCCCCTACTGTGGAATTTGCCGTCACGTACCTACGCCTAACGGAAGGTTTGAAGAGTGTTTTGGTAACGCTAGTTCACATTCATCCGTGGGGTGACCTTTATCCGTTGTCTTTAAAAACATCACATTTAGGAGTATTAAGTCTGCAGAAAGTGATTTCAAATTTGCAATATTTTCAAAATGTTCCGATTTGAAACCACCTACCGTTGACTTCATATCCCTAAATACGTTTTTTTTTCTTACAAACAACGAATATAGGTTACCCTCGGATAAAGGTGAACCAGCGTTAGGTGTCAACGGCTAGGTTTATTTTTTTCTCCGTGAGAATAGAGGAACGGTTTTTCGTCTGTTTGTCTGTGTTTCAAGACAATTTGACAAGTAATTACTTAAAGCAAAGGATGGGTTGCGATGGTAGATGATATATGGATACGTCTTGGGAATACAGAGGTCAAAGTGGAAAAATGGCCTTCTACTTGCTGACCTTGGTACTGCAGCAGAACGTCCTGTATCTTTTGTCTATGAATTTCTAGTGGAAGATACCATTTGATGTGAGGAAAAAGTTTGGGCCCCCTAGCGACTTGTTCTGGAACTGCAAGAACATTTTTATATAGAAGCTTTAAAGAGGATAACTGATTTACATCTGTAACACTTATACCAAATGATCAGAAGTCATTAGACCAGCTGAATTCTGTCTGTGTGAAGAAAAATAAGACGGCACGTGGAATTAGTTAGCCTGGGAATATTGACTCATTTGAGGGTAGCGAAGCGTTTTCTTCATTATGTGTGATTGCGTGGCTAATTTTGCAGGTGATTGATGGGTCCGAGGCTATATGTTACTCGGCGTCCGGAATTTGCTTGAATCTGACATGGTTTTAGAGTTGTTGTTTTTTCCAAGTTGTGCCAAGTTAACGTGATTAAATAGCTTTGCGTGCTTGACTCAGTAGCAGATGGGACTAAGTATGTCAACTTCAAGGTCATAACAGACAGACGGTCAAGGTAGAATATCCTGTTATAGCTTTACCATGTTTCACTAGTTTGATAGTGAAATAGATACCAAATCTTACACAGGAGCAAAATAAACATAGTACCATGATAAATAAAGAGCTCCTATGTAATAAGAGCTCGATTTATCATCACACCATGTCTATTCTTTTTATACTACCGTCTAGAAATTTTGCCAATGTCGGCAATTCGTCGCCGATCCCTCCCCCTTCTCGGATTCACATCGGTAGGTTCCCAGACTGACACCCTCCCCTAGGACGTGTCCTCATTGGTGCGTATAGATTTAGTGATGTATGAAACCATGGCAACGGACAGCACAACAGAAACATCTCCCCAAGGATCGTCCGTTCTGTACAAGTCAATAAAAGAAGTCCATATTTCGGTTTCGTTTAAGTCAGCCATTTTTGTAATGAAAGCATCCAAACAACAGGTCAAGGAATTGATTTTAAACATGCGAATGTAACACAAGACACAATTGTCTACATAGAACGCCCATGTCACTAAATAACTTTAGATTGCCCGTATTATAGAACCATAGTTGTCCATTTCTAATAAAAGCATCCAAATGTAACATAAGTTCAAAGTTGCGGTATGCACTGTGTCCGTGCTCAACATTACAAAAACAGAGAGGTGTCCAAATATTTTCATTCTGTTTTCAGACTACTAAACTTAAGTTTAATGTTGTTTCATAGCTTTTATAGCCTGTATAACATGGTGGTTTGTGGTTGCGTTTGTTTGCAAAATGATAAGCCTAGCTGCCATAAGAATGCTGAAGACTAGCACGTGTCTACAACCCCACGGTAGCTAGTTTCATCGTCATAGATGGGAGAAATACATTTTCTTTGTAATATCACGGTACAGTCACATTTGTCATAGGTAGTCGTGCGATTATGATGTCGTAAGATTTTCAAGCGGGATGTGACAGACAAACAAAACCAACGCAGCCTACAAGGGTCTTGAGACAGCATTTTCCAAAAAGACATTATAAACATTTGTAACAAGAATTTAAAAGCGACAAAATACGGTAGCAACTAACAGGTCTTTTGTCTAAGAGGTACGCAAAGTGATACTAGTGTGCTAGACTGGTACTGCTTACTAATTTGACAATTACAGCCAATGCAACTTTGACTGTCGAAGTACTTTCAATTCTAGAACTACAGTCATGGCTATATGTTCCTCACTTGTGTCACAATCAAGGCTACAACACGATATATTTCCAATTCCGGTACTTTCTCGTCATGTTTATCATTTCTGTTGTTTTAAATCAGGCAAAAATTAATAAGCGCGTTATGTCATCCATAGAATTTACTTTCTTAGTTTAAGTAATGACGTTATATAAGATATTATATTCTAAATAAGGTCCTTGGTTTAAGTAATGTGAAGAGGTAAGTGTGCATGGGGGAGGGGGGCGGAGGTGACAGCCTTTCATCTGTATATCACGCGTTGTTTATCTCTTCGTGTGACAGAGAGAACTGAGGGTCGCGCCTGTCGTTGTTTATGTTAGTAAAAGTGCCCCACTTATCCAAAGCCCCGGACAGTTCTGTAACGCTTAAAGATAAGGGGGACCCTTTGTAAACACCCTCTCAAGGCTGTCACTAACGTATGAAGTTTCCATCAACAAGGAAGATTCGGACAATATAGTCCCTATCTGCACTTAAAACTACAAGACGAACATTCTTTTTGTTGTAAAGGTTTGTTTTGTGGTGGCTTTTACTTCTTGAAAAGCTACATTCCTTTTTTTTCTTGTAATTGGGAAGCTTTTCGTTTCTGGCAATGTTGTTGTCTTCAAATTCAATTACGCTGAGTCAGAGTACTGTAAATGCAGAAACTTTCGCGGTGGTTTCATGTTCGCGGTTTTCGCGGTGGCCGCTTCACCGCGAATCAAAAACCACCGCGAACATTTTCCATGGCAGTAAGGGACTACAGTCAGTGCATGGTGCTACCACGAACTTAAAACCACCGCGAAACGTCCCTTTTCCCGAAATTAAATCTCCGCAAACTTAAAATGCATGTCATGATCATGAGTGCACTAGTGATTCACAAAGCTTTGTAGGGACTTAAATGAGTCCAGAAAAAGTTTTAACATACTTCAATACTCTGACAGCAGAGGTTCGGCTTTGGTTGAATTTTAACGTGTTTTAAGTATTTGGTCAGACTTCTTAGTCTTACTATGTACTTCGTTTTGTCGGCGAACAATACAATTTAGACCCCCCCCCCCAAAAAAGCGTCTAAAACATGTCAAAAACAGTCATAGCCGAACCTAAGCATTGTAATATTTCACTCCACTCAGTCCCGTCCTCTCACATATCATTCTATCCTGGTATCTTTGATTTAGGTGTCAATATTAAAAAGTCATAGTTCAACAGTGCACTCGGCCTCTTGTCTTGATTTCCAAATGAGGACGAACGAAAAACATTCCTGCTTGACTAGACAGCAATGTCAAGCAAAAGTTTACTTGATGTTGGTCGACAGCCGTGGGAGACTCAATACATTGTTTTGAGAGTAACATGTTGTGTCAAGGATATGTTCTGTGCCCTAGTAGTAGTACTAGTAGATTTCAGTCGGTGTTATACCGTCCCGTCCCCAGCGGGGTGACATACCCTTTTTGTGCCCGACATGGTAGCTTTATGTAGGTCCCATCGAAACTGATTTTGAGTTGACATGTGAGATTCAACGTTTCTGGATCGTAGAACAGACTTAGTTTCAGTAGGGTAAGGAAAACTCGAACATGCAGTTCATAACTTAAGGAATGTTATTGTCCAGTTTGTTCCTTGCTTTCCATACTAGACTCTTTCTAGTTTTGTAAGTCCTACATCCAGTTGTACCCGGCGTTTTTGACAGCTAGAGTCCCTGGACTGAAGGGTGACTAGTAGTGTGCCACTTTGGCGTCTGTACCTCGCCATGTTTACATTACATCATTGTAATAGGTCTGAGCAGGCCCCTATGTCTAAGCTGAGAATTAGGTCTAGGTGCCAGCGCACCCGAATCACTCGGAAAGCGACCGCTAGATCGGGTTGGAAAGGAGAAGGGCTGGATGAATGGGGTAATGTACTAATGGCTCTGTAGTCCTTTTTGAAAGATGATATAGATTGGACAGGCGTGACACTAGGCGAAACACTAAGACAAACACCCCCAAAAAATGAGAAGAGCTGAGAAAACTGGTTGACAGGTGCCCCGATGGTCAAATAATTCGAGATGAAGAGATAGAGAGAGACAGAGACAGAGAGAGACGCAGATAGAGAGAGAGAGAGAGGGACAGTGTGTTGTTTTCCACTGTGTCAAGAGTACTGTACTACTGGAAGGCACTGTACTGTAGCAAACGTTACATCTTTGCTTTATTGTTATATCCATATGAGGCTTTATATTGATTGTACGACTAGACTTTGTAATCTATTCGCTACAACATGGCATAGTTGAAAGATACAATATATGTAGCCTATTCGCAGTCACTTTTTTCGTTGTCCAGCACGTATAGCTTTGTCGTCTGTTTGTAGGAATATCGAATGTTTACCACCGTTTAAATGGAGGTATAGTTTTCGGTTTGCGTGTTTGCTTGTTTGTGTTGGTGTGTGTCCGCAGTTACGTATACCTGAACAATGTAGAGTGACAGAATGTAAGTCAGAAGATAGTGTAACCGGAAACTGGCAGGATAGGAAGATTGACTTGGCCCAGGTCCAAAGTTGTATACTCAGGAAAATTCATATACAGAATTAGCTAGAAATTAATAACAATGGAACAAAAATAGCAAAGATTTTAGATCCTAGGGACAGTGGGTTACAACCCACCACCCCTTCAGCCTAAGGATATGGAACTATACATTTACCTCCCTTTTCACCTACAGAACGTATAGGTCGTTAGCATATTTTCTGTTTTTAAGCGTAATTTCTGTTTAATTGAAGCATAACTTCAATGTCTTGAGACAGAAACAGAGATAAAGAGACACAGGTAACATCCCACTACCCACTACCCCTTCAGCCTAAGGCTATAGGACTACATTAACCTCCCTTTTCACCTACAGAACGTATAGATCGTTAGCATATTTTCTGTTTTTAAGCGTAATTTCTGTTTATTTGAAGCATAACTTCAATGTCTTGAGACAGAAACAGAGATAAAGAGAGACAGGTAACATCCCACTACCCACTACCCCTTCAGCCTAAGGCTACAGGACTACATTAATATTTACCTCAAATTTCACCTACAGAACGTATAGATCGTTAGCATATTTTCTGTTTTTAAGCGTAATTTCTGTTTATTTGAAGCATAACTTCAATGTCTTGAGACAGAAACAGAGATAAAGAGAGACAGGTAACATCCCACTACCCACTACCCCTTCAGCCTAAGGCTATATGACTACATTTACCTCCCTTTTCACCTACAGAACGTATAGATCGTTAGCATATTTTCCGTTTTTAAGCGTAATTTCTGTTTATTTGAAGTATAACTTCAATGTCTTTCACAAAGCGAGGCGCCCGCATGAGCGATTTGCTACACGAGTCCTTTTTCATACCACAAATACCTGAGTGAGCCAAATTGGAAACGCAGGTAATCCAACAACAAATCCCCTCAAAGCACAAAGCCAGCTTCTAAATCAGTTAGCTTGGAGCTTCTCATGTTATAAACAAAGGGAATTCTGGCGTAACGGT
The DNA here is from genome assembly GCF_000003815.2 of Branchiostoma floridae. Lineage (NCBI taxonomy): Eukaryota > Metazoa > Chordata > Leptocardii > Amphioxiformes > Branchiostomatidae > Branchiostoma > Branchiostoma floridae. Next base: position 4,408,357 of record NC_049997.1, on the reverse strand, counting down.
TCCGGTACACGCACACGTAGCCTCTACTTAGACATACTACACTCTCACTTCAAAAAGGGACTTAATACCTGTAAGGTTTGCTCAGCCCACACACGTAAGGAGAGAGCCACACCTCCTCAAAACATCAAAACAACTGAAAACAGTCTGAAAAATGTGGAGTAGATAAAAAAAGCATAATACTTTTCAGAAGCACATCTAAATATGTGTAAAGTCATTTGCTGTAAGAAAAAATTGTTTATGTTTTTTTTATCTAAAAGTATGATTACCAAGTGCTTCTGGTGACCTATATAGTGTCAGACAACGATTACCTAAAGAAATTTCAAAAACACTCAAAAAGCGTCATATTAATGTCTAGATGTTGTTTTGTGTTGACCTTATTTACACAATGCCTACTGACCGAGCCGTAAACAAGGGTTTATCTAAGAAGAGTAAACACATTTGTTTAGAACAGTGTGTTTGTTGTTTACGTCTGTTTCTTCTTGTTGCATATCACCTGACCTAACGTGTTCAACACGACCCACTTAGGGCCAGGTCACATATGTCGTACGATCATGGTACGTTCAACGTACGATAGTGATATGATCGTCTTAGGTAAGGTAATATTTTTATTTTATATTTTATCATATTTTGCAATGTTTACGTTTGCAATGGTCTTTGACCCGCACCTAAAACCCAAAATTTCATTTCAAGATTTCATTTCTGAAAGTGTGGGATTTACGAAACCTCTTTATTTTATTCACAGCTTCTACTGCAAAAGAGAATACACAGGCGGTCAGTTTAGGTATACGTGCTTCACATCTTACTAAACATTTATAGACCCGACTTTAAAATTGAGTCCGCGACACATTGACAGATCATGACCCTTGTGGCCCCATGCGGTGACTTTTAAAGTCCAAATAAGTTACCACAAGGACACGCAGATTATTTGTGCCTATCAGAGCATTTAATGGGAACACGGGCTTTCTATAAACCAAGGCTACAGTACTAAACATGTGATCTTTTGTACCGATAAAACCCCGAAAATAATGATTCTGTCAAGCTGAAGACTTCTTCGAGGTTGTCAGAAAAGAAATTGGACTGGCAAGGAAATCTGACAACGTCTTAAAGAGTCTGAGGTGTTCTTATTTCTTCAGCGTCCTTGTCGGTATTGTGAACTCGGAACTGTCCCACTTTGATACAAGAAACATTCTGAATAGAAGCGTCATATACCGTGGCGTTAGAAGGTCAAAGGTCAAGAGGAAGGTCAGTAATTAGGTCTTATGCTACAGAATGGTATTCCTGGAGGTCAAGGTTAAGTGTAATTTCTTTAAAAAGGACAGTATCACTTTTCCTTCCTAAGATAAGGGTCGGTGGTCTTAAAAGATCGCATCATCGACATGTCACCTTATTTGCACAAACCATTAAAACTCAAACACGTTCTCTCTATAAATTTCTGAACGATAAAACTACTGTTGAGTCAAGCGCTGTCTAATCTTGATTTCCTCCTTTGAACTGGTAGTAAATTATGTAGTTTGTTGACATGGCTGATATAGGAAAGGATATTGGGAGGAAAGATCCTCACGTTTTCTAGATAGTGTTAATTTTCTGCATGTGTGCCAACTACACATAGTGGTGTACATTTGGTAACGTTATACATTTTAAAGGCCAAGTTGCTGGACGGAACAATTTAGAAGGAAATTAGCGCCTCCCACAGCATGCTTTCTTGGATACAACTAACAGAAACATCATGCGATTGAGATGTTAGAGAGAATTCCTAAGATTTTAGTATGAGGGGATGCATGTATGTGTGTCGGTGTGTGTGTGTGTTTTGTGTTTGTGGCTAAGTGTGTTTCTGTGAGTCTGTGTGTGTGTCAGTCTGTGGGAGTGTGTATACATGTGTGTCATTGTGTCTATGTGTGTGTGCGTGCGTGCGTGCGTGTGTGTGTGTGTGTGTGTGTGTGTGTGTGTGTGTGTATCTGTAACCCTTGTGCAACATCTTATGTCTTTTTATTTCAAGAACTTTCTTTTTGAGTTTTTGAATCTGTTTTAATTTATTTATATTTAGGTTAAGTGCAAGTGATCAATCAAGTTCTATAACTTGAGTGCAGTGCCACTATGTCCCGTCTTATTTTACGTTGAAATTTAAAAAAAAATGTCCTGGAAGGAGGGGTGGGGTAGTGGGTGGCTGTTGGGCAAACAATTGACATTGTACCATGTAGCATCTTGCAATATATTTATCGACAATGTATCAATAGATAAGGTAGTATCTTTTGGATTATCTCATTTAATACATTCTTGAAAAAAAGACATGTAACGTTAGAGTCAAACATATTCACTGTCGACGCAGTAATTACATGGCAGTTACATAATCTATATATGTATATATAAAGATTCTGCTGTCCATCATAATTAGGAAATCAACCAATGACAGCATGGCAATTATCGGTTTGACCAATGAGTTAATTGTATTTTCGTTAAAGCTTTGCATTTTTATGTTTTAACTTTGCATTTCTACGTTTTGACGGAGGTGGGTTGGGCTATCTTATCGGGATATTTGATTGTGCCCAGAGAAACACCTGACACTCGTAAAAACTCGTAAATTGGTCGTAAAGTGGGCACCATATTTGTCGCCATATGTGACCCTACATTTTGCACCTGCTACTTGTAGCTTTAATTCCCTGTCACATATAACCGACATCGGTCTCTCGACAATCTCCAGACCATGGTTGGAAATAAGTCGTAACGTTACCGTGCAAGGTTATTTGTAGTTGTGAGTTGGTCGGTTGTAAGTTGAAGTGCTTTCTATACATTAAAAGAATTCGTCTGTTCTAGCCAAGTATGAATTTAGAAAAATTAGAACCAGGAAAGTCATATCATGTTAGAATACGATCAGAGGATGTAGAATAGAATGTATTTTAGTCTTCTCCCGACCCATTGTCGACTTTGAGTGGTTGGTTGTTCGAAAGAAGTATTGAATTTGTTGCTGGGACGTTATGACTTCAAGTATTTTCTCGTTCGTTTGTTTGCCAGATAGCTCAAAGATCTATGAAACCGTTTTGTCACTGTTTAGAAGACTGCCTGGCCTGAAAACGAAGTAAATTTTGAATAAAATCAGAATTTTGAAAAAAAAAAAAAAATAGCAATGCAAAGGTTTTGCCTTTCGTTTGTGTTTTGTTCAGTCATTGCTCTTGCATGTCCAACAACCGTAATTCCACATCAAACATTCCTTCAAACCCACAGTCTTGCTTCACACCTTTGAAGAATCCGTGGAATTTCTGAAATTCCCACCGCCTTTGTGTTTGGTAGGCAAATCACATGAGCGAAGGTACAGTATTTGGGAGGGAGGCTCGACTCGGGAGTCACGGCATTCGGATCAAAGCTCTTAGGGCCTTACGTGGGTTGTTTTGTTATTTTCTTGAAAACTTTGACTAAAATGTGAACCGTTTTGTTAGAGAGTGACTCACAAGAACACAAAGGAAACTTTGCATGAACTTTTGACCTAAAAAACAAACAAACTTGTAGCAACATTTTTACACCTCTATCCACCGTAACCCACGGAATTCCGGAAGTTATGTACGAATATTTTCATGCTTTCTCTTTTGATAATCTAGCTCTTTTGCGGTTTCGATAATTTTCTATGATTAAAGAATATGTCAACATTTGCTGACACCACGCAGACATACTATTAGATGCCACAGTGGTTGCTTTAGAAAACATTTTTCTGACTGGTACCCATTTCATGACTGGTACCCATTTTATGACTGGTACCCATTTTATGACAGAAAAGGAACAAATAACGATCTCACTCTTCAACCTCTGTTATACCCCCCTCACATTAGGCGCGATTTGATCGGACGACGAGTTACGAGGAGGCATGACCCTGATGCCGACGAAGAAATGGCAGAGTTCCCCGTTCCCGTCAGGGTCATGCCTCATCGTAATTTAGAGCTCGCAGACTAGTCGTCCGATCGAATCGCGCCTAATGTGGGTGGGGTATTAGGAAGATGCAAATCCACAACTACATCATAGTTTACAATAGATTCGAAAATATTGTAAAGGGACTAACGATCGGTATACAATTGGCAAAAAAAAGGTAGTTTGAGCAGAATCAAGAATCTAAAGTTTTTGGGTTAAAAAAAGGCTTTCGCCGGATTTATTTTCCTTTTTTAAAAGCTTAAGACTAAAAGACTGCTAGATTTTCTCACCCATTGATTCACTGGTTAACCGATGTCTTCCGGAACGCTAGAGAGAACGCAGATCTTATTTGCAGCTTCTTTGCCATAATCTGTTTTTAATTGAAAGCTGACCTCTATTCCCATCTCTCTTACAAGGACGTAAACTGGTGACAAAACAAGCCAAAAGGCATGACAAATTTTCAAAAGAATTCATTGGAGCAAAAGTAGAGCAACTTCTGAAGAAAAGTAGGAGGAATTTTGCCTAAAAATTGGAAAAACAAGCCTCGAGGACACTGGCACACCTGTATCTAGCGACCTGTGACAGAAATTTGTTTGGAAATCCCTTTTACGAGAGAGAAAAACATTATCTAGAGTGTTGCTTTTACTTCAAAGTAGTCTCTTTGTTGACAGAAACCCGCCATTCAGTCAAGTGCAGGTGTTACAGTGACGCCGTGTCAGTTTCTGGCCTTGAGGGGTGCTAAAAATAGAACAGAGGTGGAGCCAGGTGTAACTCTAGCAAGGGGGAGGGGGGCACTGTTGTTAAACATTCATTACCGTTCTTCTAAACAAATATTGATTTTTTTCAGAATTATTAGGAAGGATTCCCGCAAAGCAAAGTGTTCCAAACATTCTACTGAATATTATACGCTCATACAAAAGTCGCTGTACTTTTGTCGTGTCAATAAAGATTTATTAGAAAAAGCCCCCTTGCCACAATCCTATCCCCACACCCCCCTTCCCACGGTTGTTCTCTGAAATTTCATACCTTAATCAAGAATAACATAACCTGCCTCTTGGGACAGATTTCTAATTACATGGCCATTTCAATAACAGGATTTGTTAATTGACCTCATTTTACAGTAATCTTTCGAACAACTTATACATTGTCTGTGGAAATTTATCCCCGAAGGGAACGATTTAAAGATTGTCACTTAAAAAAGTTCTGACATTGTTTTGTTGCTAAAATATGCGTCATATATCAGATTCATAATGGCCCAAGGATTAACAAAGATATTTTTAATCAATTGTAAGAAAGATAAACTTAAAGTTTTAAGATAATGCCATTCACAGTACGTAGCTTGTTTCCCGGTTACTCCTTCTCCATAGGCTTAGCCATGTTGTACAGAAAAAATATTTTCGTACATACTTGGATCTAAGCGTTCGTTTAAAATCTAGATATGCTTAATTTAGTACCAACAAGCTAGCACTGTATCATTGCGAGTGGTGCTAGGAAAATGGCCAACATGGCCGCAAGTTCTGACGCGAACACCTGTGAATGGAGGTGTTCTTTACTTTAGTTCTGGTTTTAGAAAAGGTGCCGTGAGAAAATTGTCTCCGAGAAACCTTGGAAAAAAGAAAACGACGCAAACAGAAACTCGATATCTTCCCTGCTGACGAAAACATCTCCCGTGGCCTTAAAAGAAGTTTGTTCACCAACAAAAAGGAACTATTTGTGTCCTTAAGTCTATTGATAAGTGCAGATATGGGTCAGGGACGGTAGGCCACCTTACCTACTTCACACTTGCGAATTCTTCGCATTCAAAAGGGACATTCCATTTGATCCTCATGGGGTGTGTCTGAAGGAATTTCTCTCTTTCTCTTTTTCTCTGTCTTTCTCTCTTTCTCATACTCTTATTTTATAAAGTTTTCTGTGATTAAAAAACATAATGCTGTCACATATCTTTGCGTAACGTACAATATTGGAATTGTAGTTGTTCTCGGTAAAGATACAGGCAATGTGATAGCCTTTTTGAGGCTGTGGGAGAAGTGGATTCTTATCTACTGTGTCTAGGGCACAGTATTGGTAGGCAGAGTCTATCTCTGAGTCTCTCTTTTCAACGCCGTTTACCTCCCAAAACACAGTCAGGTACCCATTTCTACCTCCATGAAAATGAAGGTATAGTTTTTGGTGTGTCTGTCTGTGTGTCTGTGTGTGTATGTGTGTTTGTGTTTATTGATATTTGTGGTCATCATAACTCTAGAACCTCTAGATGGATTGTAATGATTTTTGGTATGTAGGTAGGTCTTGGAAAGATGAAGGTCAGTGTTGATTTTGGGCTCCCTGGTGTATGACCTTGATACTGCAGCAGAACATTGATTTTTCGTCTCTTTTGACCTGGATATATTATGGTCTTGTTACATATTGGTGCTGTGAGAAGTGATGTATAGTGCCTTTCCAATGGGCACAAAATATCAGTGACATGTCAGAGAATTCGAATCTAGTACCTCTAGGATCTAGGCCAAACGACCTGAGTATAACGCGGGCAAGATGCCATTTTTTTCCTGGAAAGTCTACGAAGTCTATGCCTCTAAAGCCTCTAAAACTTATGGTTCTTTTTGTGGTGAGAGTATCCTTTCGTTTACCAACGACGTAACTTTGTTGACTATGTTCAAAAAAGCGCAAAGAACGAACTTTCGATGGCACAAGTTTCTCTGGGGAGGTCTCTACTGTAATCTCTTCCGCAGTACATTCTAAATCCTACTATTAGTACTAAGTAAGTATACGCTTTGGCGGAAAATCTTTTGGTAGTAATAGGACAAAGTTATTACTTCCTAGTATCTTGTACTGATCTTTGTCATTTTTCTCAAAATCGCTCGTGAAGTCGTTTGATTTTTTTCAATGTTGTTCTTACGTTTTGGTTGTATGATGTAGAATCCTATACCAACACATATAATAGCTCAACTGGGGGTTTCGTAACACAATTCTTCAACAGAAGGACGGTCTTAAAATGAGATATTTGCAGTTTGGGTATGATTTACGGATTTAGCCTGCCACCTGGAGTCCTTTTTTTTACACACTAACACGGGACCCAGGTGGTTTTCTGTGGGCAAACTATTATCCACAACACCCCCGTAGTGTTCAGTTACAAGAACGATTCACTGTCGTCTGATTCTGACGAGTTTCGGGGTTACGAACGGGTCAGGGGAACACTAGACCGACCCGGCGGCGGAAAGCAAGCAAAGACAGCCTCTATAATTAGCCCTTGATCCGAAAAAGCCGTGACATTTTCGCGTCAATCATTGTAACTTCACGCCTGACTGGGTTTTCTCTGAAATGGCGGGAAAGTGATCAGTTTGTTGTTGTTGTTATTTTCTGGCACTTTGCCATATATTCCACTGGCTGTGCTATTTCAGTCTAGTCTTAGCTCAAAGGGTCCTAAATCTCTGAATTCCTTCAAGAAACCCTAGGTCCGAATCCTTATCTAGAATTTCATAATCAGAAGTATCTCTCACAAATATAAAGATTACACTGACAGTGGCATATACAAAACAGTCGATATAACAAACAAGTAGATGAACTGCACCGCTAGGAGGCGTAAGTAACGATGGCACCGTTCCAAAGATTTATCGGTGTGCCACCCGACCACTTAGCGAGTCGTTTTTCAAGGCAAACAAAGTTGACTCCGGGGCTAACCCAGAAGTCGGCTACAGTTTACCATCTGCCAAGTGGCTTAGATGTCTCATTTTTAGCACAAACTTAGCTTGTAACAACTAACTCCAAACGTTTAAAAGCTATCTACCCTGGCTACTGTTCTTGGTGGCAACGAATTCCACTCTACGATAGTTCTAGCAAAATACACGTTTTTCAAACACATAAATCCTACCTATTTCATGTTCTTTTCTGAGCTGGAATTGTTTACTTTGTAGTTGGTACGTCAAACAGTTAATAATCAAAGACATCGTGCTTTGTCCTTGTTCGACGTCTATTACTATTTCGACAGACGTTGTCACAAGGTGCTAGATATAGGATTTGGCAAAGGGCATGATATGTTGTTAAGCGATAAACCTGTGCGTTGGCTACACAAAATGTAATCTTCTACTAGAACCTGAAAAACATTCTACGGTATCAAGATCGTACGACGACCAAATGTGACCTAGCCGCAAAGAAAGTTGTTACCTCCGTGACGAAAGCTAACCTCCGAATCCTATGATTGTATTGTTTTTGTCCGGATTTTTGCGTTCACAGCTCTACAACTCTACAATCCATTTGCTGCATCAATTTGTATTTTAAGAGATTGTACCTTTTCTTAAATCGTTAAACGTTAGTTCACCTTTATCCGTTAGGTAACCTATATCCGTTACTTTTGATAATAGAGTATTTGGAGATATCACGTTGTTAAACGTTGGTTACAAATTGCAGAGTTTTCAGGATATTGCAGTTTAAAACTACTACCTGTCGACTTGATGTGCCTAAACAAAAAACAACGGATATAGGTTACCCCGTGGATAAAGGTGAACTGGCGTTATATTTTCACCTGTTTGATAAAATATATTTCAGCATATGGCTAGGTGTGACGGGTCGTTCGGTGTAATATAATCAACTGCTGCCGGGCCGCGTGCCTGCGAAGCTGGTGTGTTAAGGTGGGGTCACACGTGCGTATATATTTAAGTCCGTATGAGCCGCGCATGGAAGTATTTGCCTCCACCAGGCTCCACAGGTCGTTGTAAAAATAATAGAAATTGGATAAACGTAAACTGGTAACATGTCAGCGAAGTTAGCTGGGTCGCTAACCATACTTCTCGGTCAGCTAAGTCATCGAGCATGTTATGTATCTATATTTGTCCAATTTGTACTATTTTCCTCACAACCTGTGGAGCCTGGTAGAGACTAAGAGCGTCTTACGCACCTCAAACGGACTTGAATGTATACGCATGCGTGACCCCACCTTTACGCCGAACGGCGGTTATACCGGCTATATAGATACAGATACAGAAGATATACGTGAAGTTGTTCCTTCTGGTTTAAGGCAATACCGTCATATGTTTGTCATTAGTACATGTGACACCATCTGTTTACCACTAATTAACAGCCGAAGACAGGGATATGCCTGAGGCTTATTAACCCCATTTCAGACAGACACTAACTTTAAGATGTGCACAGGTGACACCTGGCCGATACACCTGTCCGTAGAACCTTAACGGAACTGAGCCAGGTACAATCTCAGACTTTTCGACCTGTTAAGGACTTCTTATCTCTCCTATTTATCTCTATTTATTTCAATTAGCAATCAACCGTAGCTTAGAGCACACAAAAGTGGCTACTAGTGAAGTTGATCTGGCCAGGTGACCTCTGGGCCACGCGAAAAATCCGCAAGTTTTTAAACTTTCTAAAGACGGTTTAGGAGAGAAAAGAATGCAGTAAACTTATCTTTGAGTCAGTCACCGAACGAATACCGATGCAATCACCGAAACGCGTTCTTTGCGTTCGGTAGGTCGTGAGTTCGATTCTCGAACGCATCATACCAAAGACTTTAAAAAAAAACCGTAAATACAGCCTTTTCCGCTTATCATGCCACTGCTGTCATAATAATAAAACAACAAGACAATCGAGTTTTGCAAGACAACGCCATGACTACTTCAATACTGTTCTAAGTTTATTTGTGCTCGTACGAAGATCGCACCGCAAATATACTCTTCCATCAGAATTTCATTACCGGCATTTTTTAACGTTTTCTAGGCGTTCAGTGGTCAGCAAGACTTAGTACAAATTAGAAAGCCCGAAAAAAACACATAAAACAGGTCAAAACAAAGCTGGAATCGAACCTCTGCTTGGACAGTTTGACTTCATGAGACTCGTTTCTTACTTGTTTTGGTAGTTTGTGACTCTACTCGAATCTAATCACCTTTAAAGCTTATGTAGGCTTACGAAAGGGTTTTGTGTGGCTGAGTCTATAATCTGGGATTGATTTAACTCGATAAATATAATGATGGTTTAGCTTTTTGTTCGCCGTTTGTTTTGCCGAAGGGTTTGTCTGTATCTACGGAATGTGAAAGTGTGGCGTATCAAATATCTATATCAGAGAGATACAGATTAAAATAACTGCATAAACACATTGAATGGCTTATGTAGAATTACTATACCATACCATACTTTTGAGTGAAAATGTTTTGTAAGGATCGTGGCAAAACTACTATGACAGTACGAGGGGCATTCAATAAGTAATGTCCCTGACCCATTTCCCATAGCAGGAGATTAATGAAACTTGGCACAGGTATTAGTCTTTCTCTTCATAGGAATCACCCAGAGTTTTGCATTTCTCCCATCATTTGATGTAGCTCTGGACACCGTTCTTGTAGGACATCCCAGGTTGGTCCTCCGACAGATGCCTCATCAATGGCAGAAGAGGGACGACCAGGTCTGGGAGCTGTTTCCACAGACTTCCGACCTTGTTTGAATTCAGGATGCCAGCGTTTTACAAGGTCATATGATGGGGCATCATCACCATAAGTGTTTTTCATTTCATCAAAAGTCCCCTTTGGTGTGCGTCCTTTCAAATACAAAAACCGGATCACTGCGCGACACTCAACTTGCTCCATTTCACACCTGCTCCATCTCACACCTGACTCAGTTCAAACACCAGTAAATCAGTAACCACAATTAGTTCAGAGCTGTTTTTTGCAACATAACCCATAGAGATATGACTCATTACACATGCAAAATTTCATTTAGATCAGATAACTGAAAGTGGGTCAGGGGCATTACTTATTGAATGCCCCTCGTACATGAAAGACAGTGGTAGCATCCTAACGCGTCATAATCCGACAACAATGTTCTTGGTCTTCAAAGGTTTTATGTTTGGTTTGTGATACCATGTTTTGTCGGTTCAGTTCTTGTTTCAACTTTCATGGCGTCTATTTCGAGCCATGTTGGATTTTTACCCGTCTTATTTTTTCCCTCTCTCAATACATTTGAATTCTGTAGAGGCTGTCATCTATAAATTTGCTCGTTATGGTCTAAAGTGTTCAACGTTTGCTGATGCAGAATGTATGTTGTAAAACTAGCGAACACGTGACTAGGTCCGAGAGTCACGTGGAGTCACGCGAGAGTTTACCGGTCCAGCTGCTGCGGTGATGTACATGTGGAGATCCTCCCCTCTGATGTTGCCGCCAGACTGCCCAGGCTCGCTGTCATCCCTCGTGAATTGCATGCACCGCTCGCGTGCGGACGGGCAATCCCGGAGTCTCAGCATTCCACACATTCCTGAAAGATTTCAGATGCACGGGACTGTTCGCAGTCACGTGGCTTTGTATGTGATAGTCCTGCTTAGGCCACATGAAGTACTGAAAATGCAGAAATGTTCGCGGTGGTTTTATGTTCGCAGTTTTCGCGGTGGCCACTTCACCGTGAACTCAAAACCACCGCGATCCTTTTCCATTGCAGTAAGAGACAACAGTGCACGGTGCTACGGCTAACATAAAACAACCGCGAAAAGTCATTTTCCCCGCTACCGCGAAACTAAATCCCCGCGAACTTAAATACATTTACAGTAGATGTTATGAATGGTGTGCCATGGACATCAATCTAATTCAAGAGCGTTTAAAGAAGAAGGTCGAAAAACAGCAAAATGCCAATTTGTTTTCAAAATCAAACGTCAGTTCGTGCGTGTAATGTTATACAGGAAATTCATTTATTAGTTGGACTCTTAGAATTCCATCTGGAGCGGTTGAATACTTATCAAGTGACAGGCAGCAACGGTTTTATGTTTTGGAATTTCCAAAACAAGATAGAATGTTCCATAAAGAAAATATTTCTTGAGCTCAAAGCTACCGAAAAGTTTATTTTAGACCCTGAAATTAGGATTGTTTACCGCCCTTGTTATACATATACTACTGTTTTATATCAGACCGTTAGGCAGTCACCAAGAAGGACGGATCCTACAAAACAGATATAATCCAGAACTACACTACTTCTACTTCAGCCAAAAAAGACGTAAACAAGGTCATTGGATTTCGTGTCGAAAACCGCAACAAAATGTACTATATTTTTTTCAAAATAAGCAATGAAAGCACGCAAATGAAGTATCATAGCCTGCAAAAATTAAAATCACTCATAATTTTGTGTAGTATTTGGAGTAGAAAAGATTTCAACATAACATCAAGTGAATTAAGTCTGGGCTTGTCTAACGTAACACACTTATGTCGTCTTAAAATGTTACCGACAGTTAGTTAGCGGTTATATATATATGAATATAATTTGTTCAGGTTTTTATCCATACGCGCGGGGAATTGACCGCACATGTTGGTATTATAAAATCATAGGTAGTTCCCTCTAGATGTCTTAATTTGTAGACAGTCGATAGTATCATAATATATCTTGATGTGATAACAAAATGTAAATTCTGTCAGATGCGATTTGAATCCTCCAATCATAGATTTTAGCTTTGAATTTTCCGATATTACAGACATTTTTTTCTATCAAATACAATTGATTTTAATGCAATATTGTATTATCGCTATTATGTGGATTATGTAATAAGGAAATGATGAATGAATGCCACAAAATCGTTGAAGTATTTACTTTAAAAGATATGATGCCTGGCGTATATGCAGTACGAATGCTTAGTTTTCTAATTCGATAAGTTAGTAATAAATTACACTAGTACTGTAAAAACCATAAGTAACATAAATTTCATCGATATCTTATTCGACTATAGCTATGCGTGTAACGGTGTTCCGCAGATAGAGAACAAAATTATATTATGTTGAATTCTCATCTAATAAATCGTCTTTTTCATGCTGTAAGAAAAGGGGAGCTCATTAATTGTGGCTCATTTGTAATTTCAATCAAATTTTACTCTTTCTGTTTACGAGACAAAATGTCTGGAAAGTTGACCCATGCATTTATACCATGTCTATGTTTAAATGCCAAATCACTATATAATGGCATGTGCACTGCAAAAATCTGATATTTTTTGGCTTTTATATGATCAATTAGACTGTATTGTATCTTTTTTATAAATGGTTTTCTAAGATAACAAAGGCCCTTGTGACTTTTTGATAAATTACTTACGGTTGAATGAATGTTAATGAGATGAACCAAACAAAGATATAGGATGTCTATAATAAAGTGTACACGAGTTATAAAGGTCATCTGGTCAAAGTATGGAATATTGGAGTGATAAATGATCGAAATGTTATTTTATTAGTGCTGTGAGAAGGTTACCTTTAATTCAATTACTATCCATTGTAATCCTAGCCATGTGAACTTTACATACACATTTGATATGGGGGGAGGAATTGGTTTTTGAAAACTTATCTTAGCTTATTTTGGTACAAATATCACGCAAGCACATCACAAAACAATAGACTATCTGTTTCTTTTCGTTTGTATTATCGTACTTCACATAGCGGAAGGTGTATTTAGCGAATCTTCTCTTGGTACGAACAATGGCAATCATTTTGGGGACGTTTGGTCATTTATTTCTTTGCTGACGGTAAAGCTGTATATTGTATTACAGATAATTGTCTTCTTGAATGGGACTCTTGAAACAATAATATTTTTCAACATTTCTTAATTTCAAGTGTTAAATGGCTAAAACTTAAAAATGTAGCAACATTTAGTCCGAAAAATGTGTTTATTGTCTACTGGTATTCTATGTGATTCAGGTTGTCAAATACCTGCTCCAAATTTTGTCCGGACCTGAACATATACCACTTCGGCACAGGTGAAAAGTGGTATTGTGGTAAGGATTGTCGACTTTCTAAAGGCTATATGGGTTCGATGTTGTGTGCTTGGAAAAAATTGTTTTGCCCTTCGGTTGTGCTGGTATCTTACGGAAGCGACGGCACTTTACATTCATTGACAAAAACTTTTTTGTATCTTGAGTCATATCTGTACGTTTTGTTTAAAGACGTGCCGCAAGCCAGTGAGATAACCCACCGCCCCATTTAGGACATCATCGTAGTGTGTTCCCGTGTTCTAGGACCTTCTAGGAGAGCCACCACACCAGTACTTATCTATAAGAATAGAGGTCCTTCCCTGTTTGCGTGGATCAAAAGTTACAGACTGGACCTTGTGTGATACGTACTACTGCCACACTGGCATGTTTACAGTCGGTAAGTTGTTGATGGACGGAAGGAAACTAGGCATGACCACCGGCTTGTTTTGGAGTCAAGGTGGCAGCCTGGCAGGAATGCACCAGTATGGCACGGAACGTTTCTCGGAACACGCGGCGTTTCACCCCATTGGGAAAAGGAAGTAGTTGATCTACATCGATATACTGTTCATGTATTCGCATTCGCGACGGTAACGTTGTTAAAGGCCCCTTCACAGGAGAGCAAGAATGAGCCGGAATGCCGTCAGAATGAAAATTCTTGTCTATTTCTTGGAATTCGTAGTGTATTCTAGAAATGTCAAATACTTGATTCCTGCTAATTCGGTTTCAGTATAAAGGCCCTATTAACGCGACCGAATTTCCATTGCTGTACAGTATGTGACTATAACGCTATCGCGAACTTAAGACCACAGCAAACACTCCATTTTCTTCTTTTTACCGCGCAATCAAATTACCATGAAATTAAATGCACTGAGTCTGACGCTATTTTTATACAGCTCCGTTATGAGTAACGATTAGGGAGTTTGGCCCAGAACATAGAGCCCTGCGTTTGAATCCCCTGACATGCAACCGATGCTATGTCCTTGAGAAACGCACTTGACATAACTTTCCTTACTCCTCCCAGGTGTAAAAATGGGTATCTGACTTCAGTTGGGGAGGTAAAAGATGGTAGAAGAGGAGAGTTTGGATCCGCCTTCCAATACCGTATAATAGGGCTGGGTATCGGTACAGCGTATCGGTGCAAAACTGGTTTTTCTTATTGGACCGGTCCAGAAAAACCGGACCTAAAAAAATTAGGTGGACCGGATGTTGGACCGATTAGAAAATTAACAGATTATTCTATCAGCCATTCACACGTTTTGGCGCTTGCAGGTGGAAGAAAATAACAAGAGTGAAGTAGAGTAGAGTTTATAGTAATTTCTACCAAGTTTTACAGCCAATCGTACAGGTGCAGTTGGCGTTGTAGGATTTTAAAACGCTAGTGTAAGTCTCATACTCTACCAAACAAATTTCTATGTAGTGAAATGGACCATTGGTATGAGTCATACTGAATCAGGTCCAGGTTCAGGTCCGGACCTGGACCTAATCCTTTGGACCTGAACCGGACCTGGACCTGAATTTTCTGTACCGGTACCCAGCCCTACCGTATACCTTAGACACAGTAGATAATAACCCACTGTTCTACGGCCGTAAAAACACTATGCGACTACCTTTACCTTCATACCAAGCTTGTTGTCTGTATGTGACTCTGTTGAAAATAAGGTATCAACTGGAGTGAAGTGCCAGATTATCCTTGTCTCTGTCCAAAAGCAATCAAATAACGAGTGATTCTCGCCCAAAGTTTGAAAGGAAACCGGCGCCTGCAGTTCCAAAAAGTCGCTAGGGGGCCCAAACTCACAGAGATTACTCTCTGTCCCAAGGGCTATCTACCACTTAAAAATCACGACCACAGCAGAACACGAGATATTAAAATTGACGTTTCGCTGCAGTACCTCAGCAAGCCACTAGAGCACCCATTATTGAACTTGACCTTTGTTTTCCCGACCCCTACCCTCCTACCAAATATCATTAGAATACATCCAAGGCTTCTCGAGATATGCTGTTGACATATACAGACAGACAGACAGGCAGACTCACACGCCCAAAACATAACCTTAGCCATACTGGCGAAGGTGATTATGACATAGTAATACAGTAGTACAATGTAGGTAGTATCTGAATGAGTTACTAATGAAAAACACGTTCCACACTTGTAACATTTTACGGCAGTGAAAAACACAGCAAGATACAGATATACAAGACACTTAAAACAGCAAGATACAGATATACAAGACAGTTAAAACAGTGCATCTGGACCACACAGAATGAAACTGTTCTTATCATGTATGGGTCTCTACGTAAAGCCAGTAGCTTGGAAAGGATGAAGAAGGAATTATCTTTCCGTCTATTAGAAGCAACATACATCCTATAATTGCCTAGCACTTAGTTTGAACTATAGGTTCCGCTGTAAGTTTAGTCCAAGTAAAAATGTATATAAAATGTTTTGAATACGAATTTGAGGCTTGAAATATTGGGTGTGTGTGTCATTTTTATCATTATCACCATTCCCCAACGAATGAAAGAAACAAATATAATAGCATAAACAAATAATTGTTGGATGTCTCAAATATGCTTGGCTTGCGTAGTGTCTGTTTATGTTTGTAAAATAAAATAAAATTTAATGTCTCTGTTGTGGCTTATACTTAGCCAAGCTGGGAAAGGCGTCAAATAAAGGTATTCATTTATGATGTCATTTCCCAGAGGACTTTTTAATTGTACATCTTAATTAATTTCCGTACCTTTTATATTTTTCTTCCACGTTCTTCATTAAGCAAAGTGCTGTTAAGGACCGAATATGAGAATGCCATACCTCTCAAATGTCCCAACGTGCGTAGGGTAAACTGTCATAAAAGAAACCCCATAAACAACCTCCTGTGGCCCAACAAGGGAGGTTTTATCTCTTGATCAATCGCAGATGCCTACCGGACCATTATCTCAAATCGTCTGGATACAACCTTTGGGCGGCTGCTGAGGACATCCCATTCATCAAACCATAGCCTCCGTTGCAGTCTTCTTCGGGGGGCTGCTTTTTATTGTGTGTTTGTGTGTGTGTTTGGGGGGGGGGGGGGGCTCGATTTTCAACGTTGGCTATGTTCTCTTGTGCCGGAAAAAAGAGTCTAGGCCCCGTCCGCTTTCACGGCAAACTCCCTTCCACAGCAAACTCCCTTTCCAGGCAAAATCCCTTTCCCGGCACAAGATAACCTAGCCAACATTGAAAATCGCGAACCAACGCCCCCCTCCCCCTCCCCCACAAAAAGAAAAAAAACAGTCCCGTACGAAGACTGCAACGGAGGCTAATCAAACCAGTGGTTCATACCTGAGTCACTCCTCATCGCTCCTGATAGATGGCATTTGCCACTTCCTGACAGAGATGGACTGTGAATCTCGTACAGTTTTTGTGAAGCACATACCACTGGTCTCCGTTGGATTTAGGCATAGCTCTAAGGGTTGAAAATAATTGGTCTTAAATATCGTCTGTTTTCAATTCTGGCACCCATTTTCTTGACGTATTTTGCGAATGGAGTAACACACACTGCTTACCTACTACCTACCTTATCCCTTGACCTCCTAGTCGTTGGGGTTGGCCCGGGGGGGGGGGGGGGAGAGCTGCTACAGTCAGCCTTACACACACATATTTCCTTATTTCGTCACATATAGGGCATATAGGGCGTATATAGATTTTAATTTACAGAACGATAGTTAGGAACGATGAAAGGACACAGGTGAAAATTTTCATTGCAATTAAACCGATACAGCACAAGGAAGCGAAGTATTGCACAAGGAAGCGAGGGCAAAATGTTATGTCTGAAATGTTGTCTCAAGTCAAATTTTGTGTCAAATTTTGAATGTCTCTTTTCTTTCTCAGAAGCTTTTCTCATCTATTTCCGATCAACTTGATGAAAAATCGTTCATTCATTCTTTCATTTATTTATTTATACATAATTTGCATAGAAAAGACTTTTCATCACAGTGCATTTTCCTAACTACAACCTATATCAGTGAGATAAAGTAAATTAAAAGTAAAGAATGTTCAATATTAATTTTATCGGATCAAA
>NC_049997.1:4389455-4390611 GCF_000003815.2 Branchiostoma floridae | reverse complement strand
TTTTTTAAGTCGTTTTTATTCGGGCTTTACTATTTCGTCATTTTGACTCAACTGGTAAAAAATCAGCGGGAGCCCTAACCCTCCTCTGCTTGGAGAGTACCACATTGTCTAATGGTATATTGACTATCTGAGAAGCGCATTGTATATGATGTGTCTGGCGCGTGTGTACATACTGTATAATATACAGTACTTCAAGACCTTTGCATTTACGTAAGTACAATAATGACATGTCTTAAATGCCTCAATGGCATCCTTAAGATAACGACTGGTTTAAACATCCGTTCTTCCGCAGACACACCCAAATAATTTGTGACCGAACCAGTCCCCGAGGCGGGATACCACAAAGCACACTTCGGGAGAAACTCCCATGCTTCCCGTAGACTCGCCTAGGTCGTCTCGGTGGGTCCGATATCCGAGAATGAGTCATCTCGTGTTCTCGTATATGAACCTTGTCTATGCTCATTAATAATACAAAAGAAAACGATGTCATCGAAGACCCAACACCGCACGAATTACCTCCTAATTTGTATAAAATTCAACCCAGGGTTCGAGTGACGTGAGCTTTTCTTTTGTCCTCAGCGTAGTTATTATGAGAACGCCCAGTCGACCGTACAGGTAGTCATTAAGGTAGCAGAGGTGTACTCTTCGAGTCAGAGAGAGCCAACTAGCCGTGGGCTCGACACGTGGCGAGCTCGCTTTCTAAAAGTATTTGGGGGACAACACCTACTGTCTTCACATACCTCGCTCAGAAGTGTTCGCAACAAGGTGCTCTGTACGGCGGAGGTAGTGAGTACTCGAAACTATGCTGAAGGTATTGTCGTGTTGTTATCTTCCTTAGACTATCTTCATTTTTGGTATAGTGCACATTGCATAGGTCGCCAGTCTTTCTAGGCCTTGGCTCCTTACGTTGTTTATGTGAGGATTACAACTTTTATTAGCTGGCGCGCCAACTATTCTGTCAACAACGTTCCAAGCTTCTTTAAAAGCTCGTTTTAGATTCTACGCGAGTAAGTTGTGTGATGTTTTGTAAAGGGGAGGGGCGGTTCCAACAACTTGTAGCGCTGTGTATTTTTCTACATTATTTCCGCGCTAGTTCCCTCGAAGTTGAGAGTAATGGAGTTTCTTTTGTGTGGTAAAGAATTCATGCCCGTTCTAT
>NC_049997.1:4345048-4387436 GCF_000003815.2 Branchiostoma floridae | reverse complement strand
CTTGAAGACATGTGTTAACGTTATGTAGGAATGAATGAAACTTTATAACCTTCGCCAAGCTTTGTCTGTGTGTGTGTGCGTGTGTGTGTGTGTGTATATGTGTTTGTGTGTGTGTGTGTGTATGTGTTTGTATGTATGTCTGTGTCTCTCTGTGTGTGTAGGTATATTTGTTTGTATTATGTGATCATGAGTGCGCGAGTGTGCACATGTTTATATGCATTTATGTGTCTGTGTGTGAGTGTGCGGGCGTGTGTGTGTTTACATGTGTGTGTTGGGTAAAGGGTGTCTATGAATGTGTGCGTGTGTGTGTGTGTGTGTGTGTGGTGTGTGTATGTGTGTGTGTGTGTGTGTGTGTGTATGTGTGTGTGTCTCTCTCTCTGTGCGCGCTTGTGTGTATGTGTGTACGCTGTCTTATGCATTTGTACATAATCAACGTGTGGGATCTGGTAGACCCACTCTGCCCAGGGCTAAACTACAAGTAACAAAGACTCAGTAGGAGACTTATAATGCATTCATCAGCAATTGCACTGTTGCATTGATCCGTTCATTTCTTTTCTTGTAGAAAATATCACTACTGTTGAGAATCTATATCGTCTATCGATTTTTGTCTCCTTTTTGATATATTGTTATGAATAGTTTTGTTAATTTTGTATGATTTGAAGACATCAATGAAGAGAGACAGATGAAGTTTAAATGTGACAGGAATAATCCCTTTCGTTTAAGTAGCTGGAACTGTCTTTTCTACTGCCTTATGAAAGTCCATTCCTGTTATAGTCTTTATAACGCTAGTTCACCTTTATCCACGGGGTAGCCTATATCCGTTGTCTTCATAAGCATGGTATTTATATAAGGTTATCTTGCCGATGAAATGCGTTCAACAAGTTTCATGGATAGAAAGCGAATCTTCTTGTCTATTTTGTTGTTTATTCAGTCATACATGTATATTTTGCATGATATACCTATTTAGTCAAGGGTAACGCATGTGAAATTTAAGACGCAGTGATACCGCCAATGTACCACTGTCTAGTGATGCACCCTCTTTACAAATTACTACTAACATGATAATAAAATCGTTTTTGTTATTCTTTCCAGGGCCTGATCAGATCTTGCATCGTACCACACATGGTGGTAGTCTTCATCTGCACCTCCTGCTCTGCACTCCCCGCCGTCGTTCTAGATGGAAACCTGGACGATTTGAGAAAAAGGACTGAAATACGCGAGAGAAGAGGCGGAGGTCTTCGCCACCTCCTTGAAAACTATCCTCCTCACCTAAGAGATAGCGTACTTTTCCAAGACGATCTGACGGAGCCAAAGATCGTCAGACCGCCATCACCTCAGAAAGTAGTCACAGTGCACATGTTTAATTTCACAGACCTTATTTCGTCGCCACTATTTATGTCTCCTCATCTGTCGTTTCGACGAACGGCTTTATATCCTTCTCATGGACAAGACTTGTACATAGATTTCAGTAAAACGTTACGGGAGAAATCTAGAAGTAAACGCTCGGTTCACGCAGGGCAGGAAGTAAGCGTCTGCGACGAAAAACAGGAATATAAACACATCAGCGAACCCTTGAACGACTATAAAAATCGCGAAGTCGAGGTACTGCAATCTTTTATTACACCTGACTTGAACAAAGGGGAAGTGATTAATCAGTTTTTCGCGGTGACGACATGCAACGACAGTCGTGGATCGGAGGGAGGGTGCAGAGGTATCGACAAAGCACACTGGACGTCATCGTGTGTGACCAAGAAATCCAATGTTCCTGCAATTGTTAGAATTGGTGGGAAGCTCGAGTATACGTTTATTGCCATTAACACTTCATGCAACTGCGCTTTGAAAAAGAAACCACGGTCAGCGAACTCTGAGTTCATCAAGGCTGAGAGGACCATGTGTGATATTTTTCAGCAAACGTTGGCAGAAGTCACGAAAGAACAGGAAAAGGCAGAAGGGGAGGGGCAAGGGAGGGGGGAGGTAGGAGAAATCGATACAGATAATGGCAGGAAAACTGAGACCAGCACGGCATCAGGAAGCGCAGACGACGCCCAGGCAAGAAAAGAAAGAAGAAGACACCAAAAGCAAACGAGCAAAGAATCCAAGAAGAGCAGACGAAGACGAAAAAGGAGAAGACAAAGATCAAGGGAAAGAAGAACAAGACGAAGACAAGATAACCCTCCTACAGACTTATCGTCTCAAAACAACAAACGGACTCCTAAACGATCTAGACAAGATTCCGACTAGTCTAGCCACCTGAATAACACTTGTTGCCAAATACTGACCTCTTTATACTTTTCTCCGAATAAAGTTCTCTTTGATTTATTTGTTAAAGAGAGCGATATTAAAAGAAGACCTTCAACAATTGCGTTGATTATTAAGAACTTTGTTGGTAAAACTCCAACAACTCACGTTGGTGTCGGCACTGGCTGCTACAATGTACAAAAGAAGTTAAAGAACGAAACATCTGAAGAAAATTGGAGGCTCTCATTGGGATTTGTTGATGGAGCACACCATTACCTTACCTGTAATTCCGCACACCTGTGGATGTACCCTGAAGAGACAAGATAATGGGAAATGAAGATGCACCAAGGGACAACGGGTCCACACCGAGGCAACCACAATGGTACGTTTTGCTAAAACATTCATATTTTAATCCGAATAAGATCCCTTAAGATATGCCACTAAACCAACATAATCTTCAAGAGCCATCTGCAAATTTAGTTTATATGAAAACGATACATATCATTGTTCTGTAATGGTTGTAGTCAATGGCAGCTTACAATTGTCGTGATACCTACCTTTTCCCTAAATACTTTTTGACTATTGTGCTATTTACTTTTGCGCGGGTGGAAAGATTATCGTTTAATTAAGATATCACCCATGACATATAAAAGAGAAGAAGGCATCATTGTTGAAACTATAATCCCAGTGAAACAATAATGATATTGATATCAGCATTGCTGCCCGCGAACAAATACATAAGCTACAATAGAAGTCATGTTAAATCCTTAGGGAGCCCGAAATCAATCGATGTACTTATATCTATTACTGTACAGTGTCCTTCTTTGACCTTTGGTTCATTGTTATATCGTTATATTTGGCATTGGGCCAGTATACTAGGATCAATGGATTCCAAAGCGTAGGTAAGCCCCATAAGAAAAGCCCTGTGAAATAATGAACGTACTGCAAAAATTGACAGTATACGACTCCTAGCCTGCAAGACAATATGCATAATATGCTACAAACTTTAACGTAAGTTTTTGAGAAATATTAAACCAGGGCAGTGGGAGCAGTAGTTTCTATCCATGTTTTGGATACGTATCAGCACAGTGACTTTATAGTCTGCGTTGAAGCGTGTTGTCTTTCAAACTAAATGTCTGATCATCTGCGTTGAAGTGTGTTATGGTTTAAACTAAATGTCTGGTCGTCTGCGTTGTAGTGTGTTATGATTCAAACTAAATGTCTCAAAATTCAAAATCAAAATATAGGCCCATTAAAACAAAGTAAACAGTCGTTCTCTTTTTCTGACAATGGTATGATAAGATTACAGTATAGGTGTATTTTGTTTTAAGCTAGAGTCTAAGTGTAGTCAGTTTAATCGACTCTAGTATACACGTTTTAAATCAGAAGGTCTTTGTTGTTGTCAATAATAAAAAGGGACTGAGAGAAGTATTGAAACCAAGTCTAGTGATTTACAATCCAATTAAGAGTGGGTCGTTGTCCTCGTTAAACCGTTGAAGGTTAACATGAAAGTTGATTGGTCGTTAAAAGAGAGCAACTGTTCAGTAACTAATTTTAAGCATCTAAAGTACAAAATATATCGAATACTCAAAAATTGGTTTGTTTATAATTGTTTTATGTTAAACATTTTTGAAATAACAGTATTTTTTTCAATACTGTTTTTTCGTATCTCTACACACAGGTTTGCAAGATTTCAAGATGGTGCTGTCACGTAAGGTCAAAGGTCAAACCACCATAGGACATCTCTCTCATAAGTGGCACAGCAGGGAGCCAATCAGGGCACAGCGGGTGTTGTCCGTCGCCATGGAGACGTAAGCTGCCTAGGGTGAAACCCTGAGTTGTGATATACGGGAGCACAGTGTCTATGTCCCTTTAGCTAAGGGCAAAACCCGCCGAATCTGCAGCCTGATGGCACAAAGTTTTGCCTGCACGTAAAGTTCTACGGCGTGTCTATGCGCTCCAAAATTCGTCGGATTCCCTACGAGTTCGTATGGAGGCGGTACTTACCACTTACGGATCCCAAAAGTTTGTCCACGTTTTGGCACATAGACAGCACGTATTTGCACGTACGGCGGGTTGTGCCCTTAGCTTTACGGGAACACAACGTCAATGCCCATTTTCAACATACACGAATTAGATACGAAGGGCCTAGTAAAGCGTTGTGTTGTAAGTTACCGTCTAGGAATTCTCTTGTCTTTCTAAAAAGATGTTATCCCAAGTGATTTAACAAAATAAAGTTTGGCAATGTAAAATTGTAATGCACTAGGCACTTTTATTCTATCATTAATTGTAACTAGACAAGTAACCATATTGCACAAGCGTTACTACATTATCAGAAAATGGACAAAGAATAACCGTATGTTTAATACACATTCTGTGTTCTGTAAAGCCTAAAACTATAAGGGTGTTTAAAAGTATACGGCATTCCGTCACATAGACTTAAAAAGGCAATTAAGGGCCAGTTTAGTTTGTGGTTGCGCAGTTCAGATCATGGGGAGGGGGGCTGTGACATGACGAAGTATCTCTGCCTTGCCACTTTAAGAATGGCATTCCTTCTGGTTTCTATTCTAGTCCGGACCTCTCCTCAAATACGCCTGCCCTCGGGCCGTACTTCACCCACCCTGCCAAGTCTCTGTCTCACTTTGTTTACATCTAACCTGGTACCAGCTCATCGTGGGCTTCACGTGGTATCCTCGGTAATAGAAGTGGTAACCACCCGCCAATTTTACTCAGTGCACCCGGTGAAATTTTACGGAGTGCTAATAGTAGGACTTAATACCGTTAAAAAAACAAATATACCATGCCCTAAGGATGGTACGCGGGTAGTTTTTCCCCGGTTTACGTAGACTAGCCCTATTCCTAAGTGTAGTGGACCATGTATGTTGTAGACATAAATGTGTAATATAAGTAGTGTAGTACATAAAGTGTTCGCAAGTCACCTTGATACAAGCCCTAGAAAATGATGTCCACTGGGTCCTTGAAAATATCATTCTAAGATCTTAATCAAAAAGACGTTATCAAATCAAATTCTTCTTGATCCACAAATGAATCAAAGTATGTCTCCTCATCTTTTAGTGTCAAATTTCATCGACCTTTTCCTGATATAATTATCTTTAATTGCAAGTGAATTTAATTGAAGGTGTGATGTTATCTGTTTCCTGTATGTCACCACGGCCTTTATTATGACCAGTCTTTGTTACGTATCAAATTCCCTGACCTCAATCTTTTAACTGTCCGTCCAAACTCTTAAAAAATTCAGTTTATTTACAATTTCTGAGGTCATTAGGGCTGTGTCAAGTTTTGATACTAAATCTCCTAGAAAAATATTTTATGACCTTTTTAAGATGATTATTTTCTTTTATATGGTGTTACATATTTTAATGTAGTTAAAGCTTTCTAATATAGAAACTTGCAACAGTTATTACCATTTCCATATCTATCAAAACTGTGGTAAACAATGCGAAATGACGATAAAAGCTCCTTGGTGAGACAGGTTAGATTTTTAAATTCCTGTAATTGTTTTGAAATATTAAGCACAGAAAAGTGATATAGACTAAAGAAAATTATCTCAAAATTGTTTAGCTTGCATCAGTATGGACTCGTCTATAAGTGAGTATTTTGCGATGATTGTAAAGAATTCAAAAATTTTAAGTTATCGCATCATCATGATATTGATAAACATCAACAGTCACGTTTGACCCTGCATGAACTAACGCCCCCCTCCCCACCTCCACCGTGTCAGAGTTCAAATCCTAAATATGATTGATGAGATTTTAACTGGCACCTTTGTGGAGACAACAATCAGGAACGTGGTATTCCAACCCGCCGGCGTTTTTAAATTAAATAAAAACATAACATGACAGCTTCTGTCACTTCCTTATCGCCTCCCATCGTACCCAGGGTACCTTGAGTAGAGTGATCTGGGTACGATACTGGTGAAAGCATGCAAATGTATTGTCAACATGCTCTCTGTTGTATGTCTTCTTTATGTTCCATATTTACGGGAATCCTGTCACCTGCTAAATGTTCTTCAAGAATTTCGCCAATGCTGATGCAGATTAATGCATTTTGTTATGGTTGTAACAGGAATAGACCAAGGCTACACAGCCTACAGCCTTGTCCACCATTGTCAAAGGGTAGAAATGCAAACTGAGCAAAAAATGCAAACATTTGAAGTACATGCATCCAATCTCTCATTGGTAGAACCTTTAATTGCAATTTTCTTATTGGTCATTCTTTTAACTGTGATGGGCGTCCACTATTGGTCTATGTTTTGTGCTTTTATGTCAGAAATAGCTGGTGGCTTTGTCATCTTGTCGCCATAGTGACAAAGTGTAAACAACAAAAATGGCTTCTACCTGTTGATATATGTCATCCCTTGCAACAAAGAATAACAGTTATTAATGTTGACGTACTGAGTTAACTATGTATTGTATTATTGTACTTTATTTATTAATTTATCTGGCATGATATTTATGCCGAAGATGCTATTGTAAAACCAAGGGCTGGTTTTGATCAGTGGTATATCAAAGAAAAGTGCAGCTATGTCGATAATAGAAATTAGTTACGTGCAATGAATGTTATTAACAATACGCACCTACTGTAGATATGTTAATTAGTTTAAGAAGGGGGCCAATGCCATTGGCTACTGCACATACATTGCCTTATGTGGAGATTCTGTAGGCTCCGGAAAATGTTACGAACGTCCGATGAAACAACAAACTAATATTGTCAAAATTACACTTACAACGTGCAACCACCATTTCCACCGTATAGATCTACAAGTTATCGTTAAATTTCCTATAGACTTTCTGGCTTGAATAATTTTGTTTCTATAGATAAGTATATTTTCCTTGGCGAGGTAGAATTATACGAAATAATGTCCGATCTAGATTAATGAAAAACACCTTTTTTTTGTACACAACCATTGCTTCTTTCCATTTATATGATCCTTTGTTACCTTCCTCAGGGCAATTCTGATTTTATTGTACTGCAGCAGTAGGTGTCGCTTCTTACAGATGCAGCCGCAAACGTAAAACATTTGCATACATATATGTAATGCAGTGTTTACGATGGCGTCTCAAATATAAAGGCGTCTTATATACAGACATTTAATAGTGTGACAATTATTATCTAATTCTTAATTCCTCTCCATCCAAGGAAGGTGACAGACGGTCACCGAAACGTAGGTGGAGTTGAGACATAGTTGTGTATAGGGCTGGGAATCAGTACAAGGTACCGGTACAGAACCGGTTTTTATTATTGGACCGGTCCAGAAAAACCGGACCTGAAAAAATTAGGTGGACCGGATGTTGGACCGATTAGAAAATTAACAGATTATTTTATCAGGCATTCACACGTTTTGGCGCTTGCAGGTGGAAGAAAATAACAAGAGTGAAGTAGAATAGAGTTTATAGTAATTTCTACCACGTTTTACAGCCAATCATATACAGGTGCAGTTAGCGTTGAAGGATTTTAAAACGCCAGTGTAAGTCTAATACTCCACCAAATAGATCACTTTGTAGTGAAATGGACCATTGGTATGAGTCAAACTGCATCAGGTCCAGGTTCAGGTCCGGACCTGGACCTGATCCTTTGGACCTGAACCGGACCTGGACCTGAATTTTCTGTACCGGTACCCAGCCCTAGTTGTGTACAATGAATATTTCATTAAGTGACTTACCAACCTGATAAAACTATTTACCAGTGTCAAGTTTAAATTTGAGTGGATGTCTTTCTAACCCTCCGTCGTTTTTGGCGGATCGCATTTTCCAGCTCTGTACAGGAAACACTTTTATTTCTTTATTGATTATCCAAAAGACAGTGTATATTTATGTATTTATGATAACGTTATAACTCCCACAACAGAGATACTATTGCCATTGTATACATATTACGTACATCTGAAGCCATGTATATTTGTGATGTATTTATTGCGAATAGATAAAGCTGATCACAACGACGTTATCTTGTCTTTGTTTTCTGTTGCCTAACTTTCAACAGACACATCTTAACGGCCAGAGTCTTGTGAAAATGTCATTAAGAAGGTCAAATACCAAGGTTGTGATGGTCTTTTATATTCTTGTGCAGATTGAAGAAAATTTGCACTAATTTACATTTTGAAGGTGTGAACGTTTTGTTTTTATTTTGTTCGTAAATGTTTGTGTATTTGTGAGTGTATGTGTTTGTGTTACGTCATGTGTACTTATGTGTATGTTAACTGTGTGTGTGTGTGTATGTATGTATGTATGCGTGTTCGTGTGCGTGTGTGCGTGTGTGTGTCAGTGTGTGTGTGTGTGTGTGTGTATGTGTGTGTGTGCGTGCACATGTATGCGTATGAACCATAAACATAACCCAACGCTCACTTAGTAAGCAAGTACAAAAGTGACAAAAACACTGCCGCCAAATCATTACGTGTCACAACATCCGCCAAGTTACTTTGAGTAGGCAAAAAGGTTGGCTCCAACCCAATGAACAATTACAACCAGTTATAAGGGAGTCTACCCAGTTTAGTTTCGTCATGTTAACGACTTCAGATCAACGATAAACTACGGCGAGGGCGAATACAAATGTGTTAAACTGTAAACAGTTTTATATCATACCTGTGACGCGAAAACGTTCCATACGGGTGTTCCAGACCGGGCCATAACTTCCGTATCGCACAGGTTCGAAAGGCGTATCACACGGTCTCCATTCGAATAAATCGAACTGTTTCGAGCGGGCCGAGTGCGGCGTCATCGAAAGTTCGAATACCTGATTCGGACGTTGGACCATTACTGTTGCAACGCTTCTGGCGCATTTCGCATAAAAATAGGGGTTTCTCAGGTGGGCACGACATAAATAAAATACAAGACGGTGTATTCCGCATCACCCTCGGTCCCAGCCCTCCGGCGGGTCGGCTGGCACCTCGGGTGATACGGAATACATCGTGTTGTATTCTATATCTATGTCATACCTGGGTCGCGATAACGTTCGATACAGGCGTTCCGGACCGTGTGATAAAAAACCGTACCACACAGGCTTTGAAGTTTCATCACTCAGACTTCCATCGAATATTTCGAACAGCCTTGGCGCACGCCAGTGCAGCGCGGTCGAAAACTCGAATACCTGATTCGGACGTTGGAACATTGCTGTTGTAACAATGTTTATTCGATGGCACCAAATCTTCTCAACTTCTGGCGTATGTCGCATCGAAACATGTGTTTTTAGGTGGGTATGGCATGAATAAAATACAACACGATGTATTCCATATCACCCGAGGCACCAGCCCGACCGTGGGTTGGATCACCCGTTGTATTGATTATACTATTAGTTCTATCTTAGCTGCACTGTATCAACATACCCCACTGGATGCAACCAAATCACAGTGTTTTGTACCACATACACTTCAAACGAAAGAAATACAAAGAACGAATCAAGACATGTTCAAGACAAATTCACATACATGTACAAGTACACATACAGTGACAAATTTAATGACCGAAAAGGTTACATTCTATCAAAGACAACCTTTAGACAGTTCACTTCCTTTTGTAGTACTGTGCTGTAGTCATTGACAATGCGCTTTTGTTACTAATGAATTCCTACATGACTTCATTTGAAAAGAGGAGGTCTAGGTGAAGTGATATCGATGTCAAGCGTAAGTAATGTAAATCTATCATCTCTCTCTATTTTTTTCTTCCCAGAGATATATAATATGTGAGGTTCTATTGAATAACACCCGGAGCATTTTAAACACGTATATATTTACAAGTCTTATAGAGAAGGTTTTATGGTGTAAGGCATATAGATATGCATTACAGTAAGACCACTAAAAACGTTAATTGAAGGGTGTACTTTCATCTAGTTCGGCAGTGTGACGCTACCGCCCCCATGCGGAGTCCAACAGAACGACAATCGAAATTCTTCCACAACGTTTATACACTATACTATACCTCGTAAGGCCTATCATTATATATTATAGTAAGACGACTATAGATGTAGTACGCAGGACGTAACGTTATCTAGTCGTTTTGTAGTGTGACTCCAGCGCCATATTGCGGGGCCCAGCGGAGTTACAACTCAAATGTCCTTTCAGTGTAATGGCATTACAAATACATTTGTAAATACACTATACTTCTCGAGGAATATAGATCTAGATACATACAGTTTTCTTATGCCCTAGTGCCACCGTGCGAATTCTAAAATGATTACAAGTCCAGATTCTTGCAGTGTACGTTAAGCGGAAGGCAAATGTATGCATTACAAATAAGACCACTGGTGTGTAGTGAGTGCCTAGTCCTTCAACAGTCCACTAGCGCCACGAAGCGGATACCAGTAGAAGTACAACTTCATATGGGTGACATTCCAAAGGGAACCGAAAAACTGATGCGAGTGTACGAAACAAAATGGCAGCAAAAGTTTTATTTCATTCATTATGAAAATCCTATTGGTCTATTGGTCAGGAAGTCTGAACAAAAGATTAAACTGGCAGAGCCTGGTATACCGAGCAATGCACTCTTCATTTGTTCGGTCACGTCTTCTTTGACTTTAGAAGTGAAGTTTTCTGATATCTTTGTTTGATAACGTTTTTGATGGGCAAACGGACGGAAATTCTGTGCACTTTTGGATGTCATCCATATTGTCGAACTAACATGGCCTCATTGACAAGAGGCATTTTCGGAAAGTCACTTCACTGCATAACTGAGGCATATATCGGTTTAAAGTATGTAGTGATACTACATTTTAGGCACTACTTATCGTATCTAGGCTATTGACAACAACGACATCTTTCGTATCAAATGAGTACTGAAGAATTACATCACTATATATATACTAGGCACTTAATGTGCGTACATGAAAATTTTCTATTCGACATGTTTTAGAGGGATAGTATATATTTTACATGTACATGAGGCATACTTTGAAGATATTCACAAACAATATCCCTTTTCATGCTTTCAGTGAATTGTGGGAAGTTCAAGTCAAGGTTAAAGGCCCCTCATAACGAACCATGTTAGGAAATGTTATAAACACTGTTTAGACAAGAACTGTTTTCAAGTAATGGAGCTTGAATTTCTACATATCACCTACAATGTATTTTTCTGCGCAAGCGACCTCGAATTTGGAATCATGTACATGCTTATATAGGCACAGTTGTAAGTGCGAAGTTACTGTGTTCATACGTCATCGTTAGAGAAAGTATCTAATATATACACATGTAGAGTTTGAGTTCTAAAGTCAGTACAGCTAACATAAATAGTAAAATAGAATGCTAAAATGTTATCTATATTTCTTCTATCAATCTTTATACTAAACATATCTAACTATTTCTACAAAGGACATAAACTTCCTTAGAAGATTTTAGACTTTTGGTCAGTTGAGTATTTGCAGCATTGTAAGATGTTAAAATCCACGTTCATGTTACACAACGTAGAGAAATGTTACATAAACGACCTTTAACAGTAGCTCATCAGTCACCTTTATGAATGGACTGTAGTACTTTTTATTGCCACATGATGGCGTTGCGGCAATAAGTCTCTTGTTAAGAAAGTACTCGCCAAACGGTCGATCCGGTAGGTTGTGCCAAAGGAACATTACTTTCCTATTTCCCTAACTGGTGAATCGATTTACTTATTATAACTCTTCAGAATACCTAGAGGTTATTCGAGTTTGGATCGATTCGATTACTTTTCTCAATGACAGGGGCGAAGATGAAAATCACTGCAGTGACAGTCCCTATGAACATCATGAACAACAAACAATGATTTACCAACAAGGCTACACGCTTCCAAATTTTGCGTCGGAGTTGTTCTTTTGCAGCATTTGTGTAATGATTTTGCATCGTACCCAGGAGTTTTCTCAAATTCTCGCACTGGCGGCAACATGGCGGCGAGGCGTCATTCCCATAGTCCTTTGCGTGGGCCACGTGACCACAAGCCTCGCTATCGTAGCCGTTGGATTGCGCCTGCGCATGAAGGTCACCGTTGGTGGCGTGGGGACCGTAGGAAGAAGGTGTAGCGCCATGGTCACCGATTTTTTTCGAGGGGGTGTCCGAAAAGTATCTGGCGATCCAAGCAGGCACAGGACGATCGTTCTCGCTAAGATTGATGACTAGCACGGTTGCTAAGGTGCTTAGGCCGACAATGGCAATGGCTGTGGTGTAGATCTCACCTGAAACACACGTGACGAATTTTAATCAGTAGCAAAATAACTGAAGATGCAACTGCAATATTTCAAGATAATGAGGCAAAACACTTTTAATTAGAAAATTGTATGGTCGATTTGTGGTTTAGAGTTATGCACCGGTCAGAGTATAAAATTTGTAAAGTACGAAGACAAAAAAGGCATAGAATTTCGATATCTTGCTCCCTTTTTCAAATGCTGCCTAACTGTGGGTTTACACGTGCGTATATATTCAACTCCGTATGAGGTCCGCATGGACGTCAAAGCCTCTACCAGGCTCCTCAGGTCACTGGCAAAATGGTACAAAATGGACAAAAAATATCACCAAATCCAATACCAGCGGAGTTAGTTGTTCGCGACCTGTGGGGCCAGGTAGAGGCTAGGAATGCCACACATGCAGACCTTATACGGATCGGAATGATATATACGCACGTGTAAACCCGGCTTAGCATACTATACATGCATTAGGCTTATACCAGGTAACTGTAATTTGTTGATGAGAGGGAGTTACCAAATCTTTAAGGGTAAAGAGGAAGGACGCTTGTGCCTGGCTGTATTTCCACAACAGAAAGAACAAAGGTGACTTATCCTAAGGTGAAATTGTCTTTAATACTTATTAGCCTATCATGCTGTCTTGTTCCTTACCTATGACAGAGACGTCCCCTGATGACGTAGGCATGGACTCCTGAACCATCATCAGGAATACAGTCAGCGCCAACAGCACTGTCACGTTGAGCTGAATCCGAACCGCCGCGTTGGTCGGAAGAAAGAACCCCCCAAGTACCACAAATATCGACGCCATACAAGGCAATACAAAAGTAAACAAATAGTAGTCAGCTCTTCGCTGCAGTGCCACTAGGTACCGCAAGTTGGGCCAGGGTTCGGGGCAACACGAGTAGTAGTTGAGTTCCCTTTGAGCCGCGACAGTCAGGAGGTCCCACTCGCCGTTCTCTACAAAACTGCTGATGTCTCCTGATTCAGACGTGTTGTAGAGGTCGATTTCAGTACCGTCGTAAGACCAGGAACCTAACAGAAGATCACAGACCTGTACAAAGGACCCAATTATTCATTAAAGAAAGAAAATGCCCTCAAACTTGACATAACAGCGAGGGTGCAGTAATAAATCATCTATTCATGCTCAACCCGAGCGTCATCACTTCCCGCCTCTCTGAAATACTGGACGAGCAAAGAGCTCTTAATTTTCCAGATGCAGTAGAAGCCAGTTAATTGCACAACGGATAAACGCACACATCTGTTAATTGAACGGAATCCCAAAATCCCGTAGTGGTGCAGTCTAGCTTAATGACTTCGCTTTGTTGCACCATTCGGATGCTTGCACGAAATGCACTGGCAAATGAGGTGTGCAATTAAACGGCTTCTACTGTATCCTATTACACAACTTCTGCCTTACATCCAGGAAGGTTAGCATTCACATAAATACGAAAGAATATAAAGAAGGCAAACAACCAAACACAACAACTATTAACAATATCTCCGGTTTCACTCAGATAATTTTTTATCAATGATATCATAAAAGATCACATTTGTATAACTGATTACACTTCATAAATACCGTGGGGTAGGGTTTCAAAATGATTCTTTCACCATTTTAAAACAAACAAACATACGAACAGACAAACAAACCTGGCTATCAAAAGGGAAGAGCCCAGTGTGAACTTTACAAGAGGTCCGGGCTGTGATTGGCTGTAACCAGGTGACGTAACCCTCTGACGTAACGCTGACGTCAGTGTTGGTCGCCAGTTCTCCCGTCTGCCAGGTGTCAGCACTGGAACAGCCATAGAGGGGGTGGATCCAGATAATTGATCCGTTAAACGTATGGGACGGGATATTAGACAGTTTAAAGCCGAAAATAGTTTCATCAACTGCCTCTGTACTATTGGTAACTTGGTAGGAATGGCAATAGACTATACTTTACTTCGCTCTTGTTATTTTCCTTGAAAGGTAAGCCCCGAGACGTGTGAATGACTGATCATATAATCTGTTCATTCTCCAATAGGTCCAACATCCGGTCCAAATTTTGTCAGGTCCGGTTTTTCTGGACCAGTCCAATAAGAAGGGCCGTTACATCGTACCGGTAACCAGCCCTATACTAAACCATATAGCAGTCTTCCAGTGCTAGTAACATAAATTCTAGTCTGTTCCACATACAACGAACAGTACTTACTTGTTGTAGAGAAATATGTCAGGGAGCCAGATGTCAGCTGATGGGATTCGGATGTTGTCGAGGTCGTCATACTGAACCGGATTCCACGACAAGTACTCATCTGTCCAATACTGCAGTATGAAATATAATATGCAGAAGAAATGAATTATCTCTTATTTCTAAAATCTCCCATAGTACAACGTGTCAATACAAAAGGAAATATGAAGAGAACCAGGTTAATTCCATTTGTTTGTCTAAAAATCTGTTTATTCAATAAAGAGAAACTCAAATCGGCCTCAAGGTCGTTTTATGTTGAAGTCACGAGTAAAGGTTTCAAATAAAACGTATGACAGAAATATTAAAGGCTATATAAATATATACACATATTTTACACATGTATGGTACAGATACATAAGGGTGATAGCTCCTTTATGATTCGAGTTCGTTCGTTTTGGTCGTTTATTTTTTCCCAACTTGAAGGTCAAAATGAAGCTCACAGAAGACTAGATCCCGTAACAAATAACGTTGGTATAGCGTGTACATTTTATGTCATCTTAGCCTTTCAGCGGATTCTTGGAAAATGTCCTCGGAGTATTGAAATGCAACGGTCAAAATTTCAAAGTGGGGGTTCATAGGCGTTATATATTAGAGGCTGCCTTAACGTTACCGCAAATCGCAGCATCATTCGTAACGTTGCTTCTTCAGGCCTTTGATGTTTCTACCTCTCGTGCCGTGACATTACCGGCACACCGTGGAATAGCCTTCAGATGGAACATTGGTCATTTTCTGCACCATCAAATGCTGTCAAAACATCTAGGTTTGTGACCTCATGCCATAACATTGCAGGTTTTTTTAAACGTTTTCTTAGAAAGTCTATTTAGAAACACCAACCCTAATAATTCACATCAAGGGTACATACTACTCATCATGTACAGTTGCACATATTCCTAGAGCAAATTCTATGATCACTAATAAAAAGACTTTGCACTTACCATACGTATCCATAGCAGTGATGTCAATACCTGCTCTCTTTCAGCCTGTGGTAAGATATGGAAGTTTCTGTGGATGATGCCGCTACAGCTAATGTTAAAGGGGCATTCCACTCCACACGGGAGTGTTATTTTCCGATAGATATTAATTTTAGGAAGTGATAACTTCATACTACTTCACATTATACGATAAAGTACCCAGTTGCTCCACATGCCTCAAAAGAATTCAGTCTTCTACTTAACTCCCCAAGTACCCTCTAATTGAATTAATCCTATGGCTGAATACAATGCAAAACTTTTAAGTAAGGTTACAAAACTAACTTCAGGTTCGCTAAGAAATCTGGTCTTGTTCTTGTATTCTTTGCTATCTTATGAGCAATTTGCCTTCTCGGTGTGCTTAGCGTACCTCATTTATTCCGAAAATATGTACGATAAACACAGTGTCTTTGCGTATAGGGAATGCATGGGTAGGGTCTGCATGGGTTTAGTGAGTGTCATTATTGTACACATCACGTAATTCATCTCAAGGTGAATTCCACAAAATTCGGCTGATTATGTATTCATTGCCACATTATCTATTGGAAAACAAGACTCCCTTCTGGAGTGGAATGCCCCTTTAAGAGTCCATTAGGACACAGCATGAGAATTTTATGGATTACATTAGCATGCTCACTTGTTTTTAAACACGTTGAACTGTAATATCCAACACAAAAATTGACGCTTACTAATTGTCGACTAATTTTAGGGAAAAAAGCTTTTTCCTTGGAGAAGGTTGATATGACGAGCCCTCCTACATAGATGTCATAAAAACCTTTAAACGCTCAAATATAGGTCAGAGCGACAGAGTCGTCGGGAGGAACTTTATAGTGTCACCTGATGGATGACTGAACTGAACTGATCCACATTTTGTGGGAATAAAGAACGTGTGAACTTAGTCTACGTTGTAGGAATTGAAAATAGTGATAGGAATGAGATTTTATAGAAACTCATATTTATATTCAGGTCCGGATTCAGGTCCAAAAGTTTAGGTTCAGGTCTGGATTTTAAGTCTGGACTTGAACATTGGCATTGCATATTATGCGTTTTAGATAACGGTGTTTCTTTTTTGGACAGAGGAGGTTACACATGCAATTACATTTTATTGCGAATTTGTCATGCAACGTAAAAATGCTTGCAAAAAGGCCAGTACTAGTCATAAACAATTTTAAAAAATCTTTTAATCATTGCAATTTTTACTATCTATGCAAGGTCTTAGATGTGTATCAACAGAATATTAGTTTTTTAGAATTCAAGCAAGATCCAAGAAAATATTATTTTCTTAATTAAAATAGAATTTTCATAACCTTTTTTGATAGTCTATAGTTATATGCGTTACTTTTCATCAACTAAGAAATGTAATTTGGGCATAGTATATCATATTAAGCCCGTTCTTCGAAAAATGACGACTTGCGTTATAAGTAGATACAGCTGAATACTAATCATACAGACTGAATATCATCCGCTTAGTAGTTCACCCCTATGTTCGCTTTTGCAGAGAAGTGACGTGTAGATGTAGTGTATGATAAATGTCAGAGTGAGAGGCTACTGTATATGGTGTAACTGAATAAATGTCAGAGCGAGAAGCGACTGCATATATATATTGTATGATCTCAGAGCGAGAAGCGACTGTATATAGTGTATGATAAATGTCAGAGCGAGAAGCGACTGTATATATATATTGTATGATCTCAGAGCGAGAAGCGACTGTATATAGTGTATGATAAATGTCAGAGCGAGAAGCGACTGTATATAGTGTATGATAAATGTCAGAGCGAGAAGCTACTGTATAGTGTATGATAAATGTCAGAGCAAGAAGCGACTGTATATAGTGTATGATAAATGTCAGAGCGAGAAGCGACTGTATATAGTGCATGATAAATGTCAGAGCGAGAAGCGACCGTATATAGTGTATGATAAATGTCAGAGCGAGAAGCGACTGTATATAGTGCATGATAAATGTCAGAGCGAGAAGCGACCGTATATAGTGTATGATAAATGTCAGAGCGAGAAGCGACTGTATATAGTGTATGATAAATGTCAGAGCGAGAAGCGACTGTATATAGTGTATGATAAATGTCAGAGCGAGAAGCGACTGTATATAGTGTATGATAAATGTCAGAGCGAGAAGCGACTGTATATAGTGTATGATAAATGTCAGAGCGAGAAGCGACTGTATATAGTGTATGATAAATGTCAGAGCGAGAAGCGACTGTATATAGTGTATGATAAATGTCAGAGCGAGAAGCGACTGTATATAGTGTATGATAAATGTCAGAGCGAGAAGCGACTGTATATAGTGTATGATAAATGTCAGAGCGAGAAGCGACTGTATATAGTGTATGATAAATGTCAGAGCGAGAAGCGACTGTATATAGTGTATGATAAATGT
This sequence comes from Branchiostoma floridae, assembly GCF_000003815.2. Classification (NCBI taxonomy): domain Eukaryota; kingdom Metazoa; phylum Chordata; class Leptocardii; order Amphioxiformes; family Branchiostomatidae; genus Branchiostoma; species Branchiostoma floridae. The sequence goes on along the minus strand of NC_049997.1, from coordinate 4,369,453 downwards.
CAGAGCGAGAAGCGACTGTATATAGTGTATGATAAATGTCAGAGCGAGAAGCGACTGTATATAGTGTATGATAAATGTCAGAGCGAGAAGCGACTGTATATAGTGTATGATAAATGTCAGAGCGAGAAGCGACTGTATATAGTGTATGATAAATGTCAGAGCGAGAAGCGACTGTATATAGTGTATGATAAATGTCAGAGCGAGAAGCGACTGTATATAGTGTATGATAAATGTCAGAGCGAGAAGCGACTGTATGTAGTGTACAATTAACACCGGAGAGAACTACTTTCCTGATTATACCCAGGCTTCACATAAAAGGGATTTCCCATCAGATTCGATCGATATTATAACAGCGCAAAAACTATTTCCAAGAATTGGATCCTTCTCTTGTAAAGAGCACTTATACGCCGTAAAGTAAGCGAATTCTTGAAAAGTGTTTGGCTCGTGTGTTGATCGATCGAATCATACCTAAAACTCCTATAGTTTGTATTCAGCTGTTATCAAATAAGAGACGGTGAATTCCCTGTCTGTGTGAGTGTAGGCTCCAGGCTCTTTAATTTAATCTATTTTTCAGCAGACGAATGAAGGTTTGAAATCCAGCCCAAGCGATATCTAAATACCATAAATCAAGTTAGTCTTGAAAGAAAACTTTCTTATATTTCTTTGCCTAAGATCGTTCGAGAAATTCATTACAAATTGAATAAAGGAGTTCTCGACATGATGGTTTGCATTACATTTCTGCAATTACTGTAAGTGTTTCCGTGTCGGTTTTGTCACTAAACATATCATCCTTTCTAATGGTTTATTCAAATTTATCCTTACGTAATTTGAACGATTAGCAGCAAGGCTATTGATTTTATCTATATAAATCTATATTGATTTTATTTTCAGAAAATTGCGTGTAAGGATTGCTAGCTGGCTCCTGACACAGAAAACGATAAATGCCAGAGCCACATGTATCTGCCATTTTGATCACCAGTTCACAAGCGATTTCCAATAGTTATGAATGTTCTGAAAAAAATGATACGAAAATGAAGTTGCCAGACAATTATAGAATTCCCTGTCTGAGTGAGTGTTGGCTCCAGGCCCTGTAAATATCTTTGCTTTGTAATTTTATTGATTTTTCAGCACATGGATGAAGTTTTGAAATCCAGCCATAAGCGATATCTTAATATCAGAAGTCAGGTTAGTTTAAAGAGAAAACTTTTTTATGTTTCTTTTCCTAAAATCGTTCGAGAAAGTCATTAGAAATTGCATAAAGGAGTTCTAAACATGCTGGTTTGCATTTACGTTTTCGAAATTACTGTAAGTGTTTCCGTGTCGGTTTTGGCACTAAACATATAATCCTTCGTGAAAGTTTGTATTCAATCTAATCCTTACTTACTTTGAACGATTAGCAGCAAAGCTTTTCTATTTGATTCTATTTTCAGAAATTGGATGGAAGGATTGATACGTCAAAGAAGCTCGCTTTTGACATAGTAAACGATAAATGACAGAGCCGCATGCATCTGATATTATAATCACCAGTTCACAAGCGATTGCTAATTGCTGTGAATGTTATCTAACTTTGAAAACTGATACAAAAATGTTGCAAGACAATGGCAAATATACAAGATAACATTTACTCAAGCAACTGGATAGATGTTGGAATCTGTACTTGAGGCATCTCTAGTTCATGAGAAGGTAGTCAGCGAAAAACCTTTATAGAAAGTTATCGAAAAACTATGCATTGATACGTATATGAGGATATATTTAACAATTATAGATAATTAAATGGGAAACAAAATAAGATAAATTACCGAAGTTAATGGGAAAACAGCTCCAGTTGTTTGAGTTTGACGATCTAAAGTTACCTTGCCTATATGGCAGGGTTGGTAACTGCCAAAAAATTTCGACGCGTAGTCCTCCTTTCCTGTGGAGGCTGGGGTTGTACATTCCCTCATATATTACTAATCATTTGAGTAAATATTACGTAATACATAGAAATGTAATATTAAACGGCGTAACCGTGAGTGCCATTTTACCTACCAGTCCGAGTATCTGGCGGAGGGATACATCCATGCGCACTTCAGTGGGTCGGCTAAAGTTCTTCACCGGTCGGACGTTCTTGTCGTAGCTGCTGAGGATGTCCTGTCTCAGGTTCGCATTGGCTAAAAAGATGATTAAAAAATTAAGTTCTAGTTTTTCCTACAAACTTCTGAAAATTGGGTTATTGCTTCCTGGAAGAAAATTCATTCAACAGAGGTACTACTTTTGCTTGAATATGCGTTTTTGCCACAGGAGATATAGAAAATTGCATTTCTATATTCTGAATATAACCTCCTTGGTAGTTTTGAGAAGAAACATTATATAGGGTGCATTTGAAAGCGATCCTCGCCGCAGTAGATACTTTTTACTGAGATAACTCCCAAGAGCAGTATTGCAACTCCCAATATCTCTACGTAGCGGTAATATCTTTTTGAAGTACATATGGGCTTGACCGTTGGACCCATAAAAACCACTTCAAGCTGTCAGTCCATAACAAAAAATGCTCCAGGTAGAATCACTCTGACTGAATTCATTAAAGAAAACTTCCCCCATTTACTTCACGGTGTGTAGTGACGGGTTCACAATTCCATTAAGCGGTTCACAGAGCACGTTGACGTCTGAGACGGATGGATGTATTAGCTGAGTATGATATAACGGACAGGGAGTTGGAGATTTGAAAATATAACCGGAGAGGTCAACCAGATGGGATCCCCCCAGGATTTTAAAGTTAGGCTGTAATGTCGGGATATGTATATATATAATACATTATGCTGGGTGAAGTTCAACATCTTTTGATTAATTAATTTATTTATTTGCAAATCCATGCCCGTAGGCTCATTGCAATGGTGTTGGATGTCCATCGTCACTTCGATGATGACTTCAATGGCGTCTCTGGTGGGACCGCAGCCCGAAGGCCGAGGCGCATATGCGTCTGCATGTCGGGCACACGACAGCGGTGCTGGGGATGGGTCTTCCCTCCTTCTCTTTCTCCTTCCTGTCTTGTCGTTTCTTCTCTATTTCATTTAGTCTGTTGTTTTGCAATGGTACAGACAGTAAAAAGTAACAAGTGTCTGTTCTATACAGCTACCTTATGCATTATTCTACTTTCTTTACTGGGAGGTTTGACTTCTTCTTAGGAGGCAGTGGTTGATGAAAAGCCCCACGCTTTTAATGATTAGTGGGTTCTGTGATTTTAACAGGAATCTGTTTTTTTTAGATCTACTAGCTGGTGAATTGTTGGAAATATTGACGGTTTGTTTTGATTGTGTTAAAAGGTTGTTTCTTTCATCCTCATAATGAGGGCAGTTACATATAAAAAGATGGACCTGAAGTGCAAATTCAAATACATCATGACATGTGACAATGAAATGTGACATTAGAAATTCCTCCAATGATTGTAAAAGCCTCCAATAACTGTAAGAAATTTATCCCATACTACAACTTCTGTATTAGTTAGATAAGCGTTAAGTTATAGAACTGTAGTTATGTAGATGCCATACTTTGTACCCCGTACAATTGTTGTGCAATAAAACTATATTATATTATAAAATGTATTTCATCTTCCACTGCATCCGTCGCACAGTATTTGCACAACTATCTTGAACTGACAACTTCAATATGATTTCATAAAATCATTTATACGTTGCTGTCAGAAACGTCTGTGACAGTAGTGGCGTAAAGACCTGATGAAGTCAGGTAATATAGGATTTGTTTTTATTGTTAAAAACGGTAAGCTTTAAATCTGCTCCGCAACTAATTAAAAGAAACAATAAAATGGCGATCTCATAATATTTGGATTTTTTAAAAAGTTTACTTGTTTTGTGAATTTCTGCCAACTCCTCTTTAATTTTGTGTCACACAGCAACTGTACTTGAGCTGAATCATGTGTCAATACGCGTAGTATTTGCATGCGAAAGAAGTCCAAATCGAGTGGAATGGAATGCCTATATGAATGCTATTACATCGCTCAGGGACGAAAACGAATGAGATATTAGAAGCCAATCATTGCCTATCAACCGAAAATAGAGTTAATGGGGTCTTCAGGCTATGGCTGGCTGCTTGATGCATGTAGACACCAATGGGACCCATGCAGTGGAACCATAGAACGTTTTTGAATCATAATCTCTCTTCCTGACCTATGTCTTTATCATCCTTAGTGAATTCTCACAAATGGAAGACAGCTTGTGACGGTATTTACTGGGATTGCTTCTAAGCTATTCCATTTGCTAATGGCACTTAATATGTCAAGGCATGTTCATGTAATAGTTGTTATTCAAACGAAATGGACAAGCTATCTGTTTATTGTGCGTTCAATTGGTCCCCAAAAGCGTCCTCGCCTTTACATGTGCTAGTAGACAGTCTTGACAGTGTTGACTATAGAAGACTACAAAGCAAGGCTTCGTGAAATTACCAAGTAGATTAAAAAAAAGGAAGTTCTGACCAAAATGTCAATCTTACGATAGAAATTCTGCTCCAAAATAATCAAAAAAACATTTAGAACGAAAGCAACCTTAGCTGTAGATCGGACAGTTCAAAAGAAAAAAAAAAGACTGTTATTGGGTTATTATTCGGGTGGGCCGACTACTCACTCTTTGCAGCCAGGGACTGAATAGCAAGAACCTTACAATAGGTGGGGCTAAAATCGCAAGGGTCTGGAGCGAGCTGCCATTCGGCGCCGCAGATTTCCGTTTCGTAAACCGTCGTTGCCTTCGAGAAGCGTCGTTGCCAAATTTTGGAACCCTCGTTGCCTTTCTAACCGGCGATGCCATTTCCGAGCGACCGATCTTGAATTCCGAGTGCTCGCGGCATGTTCGTGAGATTTTCGTGAATTCTCGGAACTCTTAGTATTGTGGGTAATTGCATCCCTCGAAGCATATGACTCTGGGCCTGGTTCTCTATCATCGCTCAAACCTTTTTTTATTCTACTTTGCTCGCAAATTGTAGAAGAACAGAAATGTGTTGTGCTGTTACGTACTGTAAGGGACACTGGAATAAGCATGTCTTGACTTTGAGTTGTACAGGATAGTGTTCTTTATTCAAAACAGATGTTACTTGGAGTGGCTGGGTTAGTGCATTATTTTTATATATGGGGTATCGGTATACTGACAATACAACAGTATGCATAAGAAATATCAGAAGTATCACTAGTTGATGACCTACTTTGTTATCGTATACCATTCAGTATCATTATCATCATTGTACTTTCATACATGTATTTTTGCAATTAGCCATCGGGCATGAGTTTGCAATAAAGATATTTTATTATTATGTTATCAAAAATGTGCTTTATTTCTGAGCCCTTGTATCAAAGTTATTACTTCTAATGTCTACATGAGGGGTGAATTAGTGTTAGAAGGGGCAAAGTGTCCACAAATTTATTTCTTTTTGTTACCAGACGCAAAGATAAAAGCTCCTTGCCAGACGCCATCTGTATGTAAATCCGACACTTTAATGAGGTCGCACATCAATGTAATGTCATGCATGTGAGAAGTGTCAAATCATACATACATTATCGACCTGACCGTAAGAGCCTGGTACACTTACAAGTACAATAGCTATTGTCTGCTATATGATGTAAAAGCTCCTTGGGTGGAGCGTCTACTGAAAAAAGGTGTTGGTGACGTTGTGAGTCAGTTTGTCAGACCAACTTGGTCAGACTCTGACTGAGTCCCAACTCCACTAACACGGTACGTGAATGGCAATGCCTGCCGCTTGTCTGTGTTTCTAAGCCATGTTACCAGCCCCTCCTTCAATAATGGACTGTTCCAAAAATGTGGTGAGGGCGTAAGAGGTACAAAATCAGGTTCTATCCCTAACCTTAGTTGCAGCCCAGAAATATCTGAAAAGCTCCTTGCAAAGTGCCCAAACCGTTCCTTGATCCAGTCCAGAATTGGTCAGTAACCTTTACCAATTTCCAATCCGGTGACTTCAGTCCACCCCACCCCCCTCTACTGTTAGTGTTAGAGTCGGAGAAAAATCCTACATTACCAATGACTCTAGTCTATCTACATGGCACTCCGTGGCCAAATGTACTCCCCAAACGGTGTACGTATATCGTCATGTGACGCTTCGGTACTCCTCAACTGAGTAGAAGACAGTGTTACAGTCCTGAGAAGGTCTTCTTCCCACAGTGGAGCAAGATCTGGCCCTTCTTTCATGAATTACAGAAACTTCCCGAGAAGCTACGGAAACTTCACGAACATGCCGCGAGCACTCGGAATTCACGATCAGTCGCTCGGAAATGGCATCGCCGGTTAGAAAGGCAACGAGGGTTCCAAAATTTGGCAACGACGCTTCTCGAAGGCAACGACGGTTTACGAAACGGAAATCTGCTTCGGCGCCACTTAGGTGTAATCAAAACGACAGTAATTGCCCCAGGTATGGCCAACGTACTGAAAGTTTTGCACTACTCACACCGCACCATCTCACGTGTGGGGGTTCTTTAACGTGCCTGGGGTACGGCTCTCCCCAGACACGGGACCTCCATTTGACGTCCTATCTGAGAGACGACCCTAGCCGAAACTAGGTACTCATATTCACCTGAGTAAAGTGAGGAAAGTCGTGTAAAGTGCCTTTCCCAAGGCAAGGGCACAAAATCGGTAACACGGCAGCGGGATTCGAATGACGTTACGTATGTAGGCACTAAAATCCAATTCCCGTTTGGAACGCAACACCGCTTCTCAGAACTGAGGTGTCTGTCCCTCACAGAGCACTACAGAATAAAGTGGTAAACTTGAAGATGTCAATAAATGTAGATTTATGGTTGAGCAAAGCGTCCCAGACGGACAAACATGTAGAACTTACCTCCGTGAAGGGATCTCACAATGACTACAGGCAAGGTTTCAAGTCCGTTGTATATGATTTATTGACGGACCATGTTGGCAACGCTTTGCATATGATATATTTATATGATACTATCACAAATCATTAAAGACGTGGGACTTTCCATCAGCCACTGCCTCAAAAGAATAAGTCAAACCTCCCAGTAAACAATGTAGAATCATGTGTATACAGTCAAACCTGTATTAGCGGCCACCTCTGCATACCGGCCACCTGCCCATAGTGGCCACTTTTTGTCGGTCCCTTGGATTCGTAATGATTAAGAAATAGGCTTAGCGGCCACCTGTCCAACGCGGCCACGGCCACACGATTTCTGGTCCCGCAGGTACAAAAACACTGCCGATTACGGCCACGCGGACCGCTGATCTATGTTTCGGCACGCGTTCGGCCATAAACAGCGGCCGTATCGTCACCCTACGCCGGATTTAAAACCTCTTTGATTCATTTTCAAAACAAAACTTCGATAACTGGCGCTACCCATACCCGCTGACAAACGAGGTCACATAAGGTCAATAGACGACACCAATATTACGGAGGTAAATTGTGTTAAAGTTACGTTCTAATACACTATCTCTTAGGTTAATTTACATCACAAAAACTTTCTAAATAAATTGTTACAAATACAAAATGATATGAACTTCAGACTATGGTGGATTTTATTCTTACATTTATAAAGAGATAAGTCTAAAATGACGAGACTTTTCTTGTGAGTACCACATTAGCATAATGGGCGAATCTGACGTGTGAACGCGAGCGGGAACACACGGACGGCGAAGTATCAAAGGGTACAAGACGAAAGATCAAAGAAATATGATGATACCGGTCTCTTCAGACAATATCAACTGTAGAACATTTAAACATTTTTATAGCTTTTGTTTTCTTACTACATATAGTGTAAAAATCATTGCAGTACATGTACAGTTCTGTATTATGTGTGAATAAAGATCAGTGGGTACTAAAACCATGTGTAACTTATTGCTTGTGGTCAATTAATTAGCATATTCTCTATAGTGGCCACCTCTCTATAGTGGCCAATTTTGACCAGTCCCTCGAGTGGCCGCTATAGACAGGTTTGACTGTAGATAGCTGTATAGAATAGACACTCGTTACTTTTTACTGCCTGTACCCTCGTTATTAGCCTACGGGAATGGATTTGCAAATCAATCAATCAATAAGCTTATCAGGTTGATAATAGATAGATATGGCTGTTGTAAGTTTGCCCCTTTAAACATCCTTCTTAGATGCAAACAATGCTGCATTTAACGAAAATGTAGTTGTCATTGTCCTATAATTCTCTTTGTGCTTTGAATTAGACGACTTGGCCATATAGATTTCTAGCAAATGTCACTTTTACCTTGGTAACATTTGGATGTGATGCGCATGTGCAAACAAAATCTCAGAATAACGATGATTTCAAATGACCGTGGAGAAATTGTCCAGGCATCATGTTAATCCCTTAATCGATTGTTTGTTTATCTTCGCAAAAGGTAAGCTCAACGTGTTGGTTGTGAGTAAAGAACATATCGTTATCAATGTGATTCTCCGACCTAATGAAATTATGAAAGAAATTAGATATAGTTCTTCTCTTTGTACATTGCAGTGAATTCCAAGCTTGCAGAAATACTCCGGTTTCTTTTTCCTACAGAAGTAACATATTGTGGTCAATGTGGTTCTCCGTCATAGTGAAATTATGCAAGAAAACAAAAAATAGCTCTTTCCTTCTTTTTGTATATTGCAATGAATTACAAGCTTAAAGAAAATATTGCCTTTTTATCTATGGACATATCTGGAATTTATATTCATGTGGTAATCTCAGACGACACCTGTGACCATTGACGGACAGTCCTGTTTCTTTGGAGCCACTATGGCTCTAAAATCGATCCTAAACTATACTAAGGGTCACAGTACTAAATCTAATACCTGCCCTTACACTGCGAGCATAAACCTCCGTTCCAAATGCTTTTCGTTGCAATTTATCAATGTCATTTCGCTGAATCCTAGAAGGTTATATACACATCTTCTCAACAGGATTTTAAGGTAAGTTGTAAATTTTGCCGGAGTTTCCTTTGTTATCGACGAGAGCACCCATGGACGGTAAGCTGTAGGAGGATTAACATGGCCGTTATCGGTGAAAGCAACTCACCACAACGCATTTAGATAAACATTATCCATTTATCAAACACTGTTACATAAGGGGCCTATGGACAATTTCCGCACTGTCTGTGCTCATTTTTTTAATTATAGTCAAAATTCTAAAGGCCAAATATTTTGGCTCCGAAATTGAATAAAATTCTCGTGAACGTAAATGGAAGAATTGTACAGCCGCTTTACAGAATATTTGCATTATTCTGTCGTATTTCTGGCGTTTGTTAAAATTAAACGCAAGCTGCGAAATAGGCTTATTTTCTGAAAAAATTAAATTATACTGAAAGAACGACATTATATTCACATGATGTGTGCAAATATATTGGTCTACAATAATTATTCTATTGCGTTGATCCGGCTTAAAATTCAAAGAAATGAATGGAGAATCTACTTCCTATTATGCCATTATGTTACAAAATGCAAAATAAATTTATTTTGCTAAATATGCTTTCTTGGATTCTCGGCTATATTGCTGGGCAACTTATAATAACTTTACTTGGAACTTTACTTTGTAACGGAACGTTGTGGCTATCTCTTGTTCTCCATGTATTTTGGGTGGTTTGACACGTACTATACTGTAGCTGCTCAGATAAATGAACAGTTTTTTATTTGTTAGCATTCAAATGTTTGCTAACTTTGTTACGTTTTTATGCTGTGGTGTGGTTATAGAACCTGAGTCGTCCACTTTTTTGTTTGATGAGTAATTGTGATAAAATAAAAAAAAGTAAAAAAAGTGCAAGATATTAAAGTATATCGACAGACATCGAAACGTCTGCAGGTGAGAAAAAAGATGAACAAATTTTAAAAGAAATTTTAAGAAGTTACCCTCGATAGCACCATGTGTAAGAAAATTGTGTCTATGACACTACAGTGATACCATAATATATCCGTCCAGCGACTAAATCAGATAAGTGACAAGAATAAATTATTGCAAAAGGCTAAAGCTATATGGAAGACTAGGTTTACAAATTAGGTTGGCCATTAGAAGCATTGTGGCAAACACCTAGAGCAAACTAAAATTGACCAATTATATTCGGGCTTAAAACTTTATGTAACCATGGTGATAGGTGATGTAGCGACTGTTTTTCATAGTAGCAAAAATTCTGACTCGTTTTGGGCTGATGTTCACAGTGATTACGAATCGGCTCTAAGAATAGTGGTTAAGGATTAGTGGCTTTAGGGAAGAGAAAGTCCTTTCGACTTAAAGGTAATAAACTCTCTCGGAGGTGGCCCAATAAGCCCAAACAGCTTAAAAGTTGTGTAACCCAGGTTAAGTGAGGACGCAGAGACCAATAATACTTAGAATACCAAAAACGATTCATACACATGATTTACAATAATTTCCGCCACTTATCTTTTCGAATACAAGCCAGGGTTTTCCATAACCAATCCTATCATTGGCCTCGAGGTATCAAAAAGCAATCTCTATCTAATTTACGTTGATCCAGGGTTTAGATATTGGCAAGAGCTTCAGACCTTAGGCTTAATTTGTCTGATCTCATCTGCGACTAACGACGTCTCAGACCTCTACTAGACATTTAGACGAAAATTGAATCAGGAAAGCCAGTTTAACGATTTTGTACATGCAACGCAGACATATATATGATTTAGGCTTATGTCACTATTTTACCGGTCCCCGTCGGGGCTGAAGCCCCGGCCGGGCTCCGAAGCAACAGATTTGTCCCGATGGACTGCCGGAAACCGCGGAGGTAGGTCACAGCGTCTACTCTTTGCCGGGTCCTGGGCTGATTTTAACTCCTTCGAGTTAAAGCGTTTGGGGCCCGACAGGGCCAAAATATAGCCCAGTAGCTACAGAGTGTCCCGCGGGGCCACTTAGGGGTCACGTCAGAAAGTGCCAAAGCACAACCCATGAAATCCCCGACGGGGCCCACTTTTTTTCAGTTGTGACCAATACATGCCAACCAGGTTTGCTGCACACGTCACTTGGGACAAAATCTATAGTTCCATATTTCATAAATGCTGCGGATTTCTTGGAAACGTCTCGGGGAAAAAATGCATCACATTACTAAACTTAATATGGGTAATAACATGTTCGGCCAAGTATATATTTTGTAGTATTGAGCCAATGTTACGTGTGGCCGCAAATTATATCATTTTGAACGTAGGTTGATTTTATTTCATTATTGGCATCCAAACAAACTTAATTTTCGATGTATTTCTACTGTAAACGTCAACATGATAAAATAGAGAAATACCATGTTCTCTCATGCTCAAGTCATTTCCAATGTCAAAAGAAAATGCGAAATATTAAAAAAGAATAATCTATTGTTCATCAAGCCACATACTCCGTGTGTCATTTTTAAAAAATATTTCTAACCACCGAAATTTTACTAAAAACGCAACTATTTTTGCCAAACATTTTTCGTCTTACGGTCGTTCCAAGGGGATGTCATCCATATAAGCGCATTAAACTGACCTATCATTAAAAGGAGGCCAGCTATACCACGTTCCTTAAATCTCCAAATCCCATAGCATTAGGTCGACCCTTTTATCTTTACGCATAAAGGATCAAATCTGGGCTAAATATGTTTTAAAGTGCATTAAAGAGATTACCTATTCCCTGGTTCAAAGAAAATACGAAAAATCATGGGAACACAAGCTTTTAAGTAGTTAATGGCTTAGTGTAATTTTTTTCGTGGGAGTCCATTTATAATGGGGACAGGAGTACCTACATTAGCCAACCGAGCGTAGCCACATTAATCACTCTAAAGTTGAGTATCTGATCGTTAACACTGTATTTAAAGAAAGCAATTTAAAGCAATTTCAATGTTTTGGCATTGTTTATTTTACATATTATATTGACATATTATGACCCAAACTGATGTGAGCGTAAAAAGTATTTTGTTTGGTTAGAAATGGTGAAAAAAGATTTTACACAGCACTTAACGACATGTTCTTTTGTTCTTTTTTTTTTGTTCTTTAACATCTTGGTTGACATTGAAATTCACTTCGGCATTTTACAACATTGTATCCGTTCTTGGATTTTGTTTGCTACTAACAACATATAGTGTATTAATTCATTTTGCTGTAGCTTTGTGCGATTATCAGTCTAGTCAAAAACGTTTACGGTTGGAAATGGACTAAAATTGATGCGCGCGCAGATGTCATCCATCTTCTTCACATTCCCAGATGGACAGGACCCACAACTCGCTGTGAAAGCGGGGCTTTTCGTCTCATTCTGCTTTTTTTTTTACTCAATGGTCACCACGTAACAAGGCCTGAAGGCCACTCAAGGTTACGGGTTACATACTTGGAACTGTAACAGCAACTCTTCACCCCAGGTCAGACACATCATGATTGAGACCAGCCCAATTGCTCACTATGAGTGAGGACTAACTGACCCAATAGGCGAAGGTTACGAGGGCTGCTCGGGAGATTCCCTACCCCTATTTCTGGCCGGAATGGTTTGATCCGCTCGGGTGGATGTTCGCACATGTGGCGGGTTCTTTAACGTGCTTGGGGTGTTGCTCTCCCCAAACACGGGACTCCCATTTAACGTCCTATCCGAAGGACGGCCCGAGCCGAAACTGGGTACTCTAGGTACTCACCCTGAGTATAGTTTAAGTCGTGTAAAGTGCCTTTCCCAAGGGCACAAGATCGGTAACACAGCAGGCGGATTCGAACCCGCAACCTCTCGGTCACGGGCCGAAGAAACTGCCACTGCGCTACACGGTTCCACCATGCTTCCAGAAAAGAAGTCAAACCGAACGTATTTAGAACAAGCCAACACTAGTATTCGAGTATCCTCATTTCACCATTATGCTTATTGTCAAATGTATGTTTGTTATTTTTCTACTATGTACTTGCAATTAGCCTTCAGGTATGAACTTGCAAATAATCTTTGGCATTATAATCATAGCAGCACGACAATGGCTATAGTAGTTTCGAAACAAAGAAACCTGTCAAAACGTCAACGTTACAAAAAGACAAAGTCTTGCTGTATTATGTGCTTTGAAAACCAGATGCGATCTATAATATATCTTCCTTATGACATTTGATAAATGTTCTGTTTGTTATCTAGTCAAATTATGTCAATTATGTCTGCATGTGTATGTTTTCATTTCAATTCATGAATGCAGGGTCCTACTGCAAAGCAGTGCAATAGCACTGAGTTAGAAAACTCTGGGTAAAGATGACAGAAAAAAAAATGAATAAATCACATGCTGTTTTTAGTTATTCTGTTAGCTGCTTCCAATCAAACAACTTACATTCAATAATAGAAAATAAGATAAGGGGAAACATTTCTCACAATACCTGCAACAACAAACTACAACATACGATATTCGACAATACATAAAGTAAAGATAAAAGAGATAAAATGTAGAAACAGTGTGAAATCCACTATTTGATAGTTGTCTTAGATATAGTTAATTGGTTTTAAATTGGCAATATGATATGCTGTGTTGCGGTTAGATATGTTAGATATGTTATGCGGAAAGGTAATACTGTAAATGCAGAAATGTTCGCGGTGGATTAATATTCGCGGTTTTCGCGGCGACCACTTCACCGCGAACTTAAATCTATAAACTTTAGGTATTAGACTGCAGTCGATGGTGTTACCGCGAACTTAAATCCACCTCGAAAAGTCATTTTCCCCGCTACCGCGAAATTAAATCCCCGCCAACTTTAATGCATTTACAGTATATGTTAGTCCTACTGTGGTGTCAAGTTAATCTAAAATGGTTTTGTTGCAATATCATAGAATATAGATATGGTGACATAAAACTGGCTGACAGGCATGAAAGACATGTTTGGATAAAAATATGTTTATTGGAAATAACGTATCTATTACGCTTTCCACATTAGATTATTTACAATATTGATTGAGCACCGTGATTTCGAAAAAGTATCTTCATTATTTTTTTTATTATTGTATTATTAAAATTGTAATAATCTTGATATAATTTCCACTTCACGAATAGTACACTAAGATAGTACACCCCAATGCATGAATTTGAATAAAATGAATCAAAATCTTAAGCGGTCGTTATGCACTATTGCATATATAGGCCACCGACAGCCAAAAGCTGGAAACGTTAGATTGTACAAGTATCCTACATGTATATCTTTGAACCAGTCAGTATAATTGTAAAATGTTTTCCATCACAAATACTATGCATCTGTATTCCATTGCCATGATTGAAAACAGAATTATCTATAGCCCCTTACAGTGTACTTACCACCGTTTATGATAGCACAATAGTAAAGGTTTATAGATGATAGCATTTCAAGACGCTGAACATCTTAAGAAAGCTGTTTGAAGTCCTCATATCATTATGAAACCATGTTACACATGAGACAACGTCTTAGAAACATCTTCATGGTGTTCTACCAGCAATGCATCATCATAAAGCGCCCCATTGCAAGTGACGGCTTCCGCATATCCCGCTGATTGCGACACGGCAACCCTTCGGAGACGACCCACTCTTTCTTCTTCAAAAGGCAGGTTCGACTATTACGTCATTTCTCATGACACTCATATTTACAGGGCGAATATGTCAGAATCTAAACGACGCATTTCCGTTGGCAACTTCCTAACTGCAACGTTATTGCCATTTAGATGATTGTCGTTCATGAATGTCGAGGAATGTTGTTCATGGAATAATAAACTGCTTTTAAGAGTTATTATTGAATGAAACCATAGATGTCGTTCTGTTCTGTCTACAAGATGATATGGAAATTCTATCAACTAAAAAATATACAGATAGCTACGGGTTGTTTGTCCCTTTTCGTCAATTTAACTATACATAGTTAACATCATGTTTGAAGCTTGACCTGCTACAGTAGTTTATATGTTCAATAGCATAAAACAAGGGTTAACCATTTCTATTACAACAGTTACAATAGGGTTTTATGTCGTAATGTATTTAGACACTGTTAGTTTAACTCAGATACGTTCAAAATAACTATCAAGAAATAAGCTGTAATAGTGTCATTGTTACATAATTCTAGTTCACGTAAACCTAGCCAGACACACCACGATAGAATGTTAAAATGGACTTGTACTCACCGAGAGAGCATGCCATCAGCTGTACGTGAAGTACTACGAGAAAAAGCACGCTCCACGCCAGCGTCATCCTCATTCTCTCAATCCAGCTCTTCTGTTAGAATCCTGAGACCAAAAAATTGTATTAATAAGAAGCTCATTGACACAAACGCGTCCAATGCACGAAGAACACTTTAAGCAGATTCCTGTTGGACCCAATGCGCGTTATGTAGTCTGGATGTTTTCAACTGTCCAAGGCGTGTATGACGATGATGTATATAGACGGGTGGTTCGTGTGGTGAATACGTAATGGTTATGTTGCCCTATCTCTTCTGTGAAAATGGTTAGGCAAGGAGAAGGGAATTATATGGATGGCGTCTGCGCTCACATTAACTTTGACCTGATTTCAAAACAAACACAACATCTTCTTTCGCACCCTCCAGTGATGGTACACGGGACAAGAAAATATCCAAATTAGGAAATATGTCGTGTAGTTTGCTTGACTGTAGCTACAGAAGCGACACCAATGAGTGACGCTGTTGAGGTAGCCTTGAGTGCATCCGAGAGGTGACACTAGTTGGTAGCCATGGTTTTAGTTGTACATCTGACACTAGTGAGATAACAATGAAATGTAGTTGTAGAAGTGACCCAAATGAGGTAGCATTTAGTGTCGTAGAAAATGTGACACTAGTGAAAATAGCATGGAGTGAAGTTGTAGAAGCAACACTAGTGAGGTAGCATTGGGTGTACCTGAAGAGTTGACACTAGAGAGGTAGCCTTGAGTATAATTGCAGAAATGACACAAGTCTGGTACAGCCTAGTTCTTGAAATGACATTTGTAATGCAACTACCATTGTAGTTGTAGACGTAAAACACCACTGCCATAGCCTTAAGTGAATACAGAAATAAAGAAGGCTTGTGGTTGCGGTTTTGCTGCTCTAGTTCTTACTACAACATTTATAGCCCTATTTTCATCCAGTCTTCTTGTTTTAACCCTATATCCAGACGGGCAGACAGGGCTGGGGGGGGGGGGGCGGGTTGCAGCAACACCCCCCACCAAAACACCCCACCTCCCAGGAATGACACAAAAGTCTTTTTTTTTTGGTTCTAGTATTAGAGTCAATTTTACAAGAGGTGGTGTCATGCAGACAATTTATTTGCTGTAGCCTTATTACTATACTCACTGGATTACCTGCTTGCGGTCACCTGATGCATTTAAATTGTCCGGGTCGTGATTATCCGGCCCCTATTGTATGTCTGGTCGCAATCAAGGACGTGTAATACAGGATCAACCAACAGCTAGGCTGCTGTGATTTGCGAGCCTTCCTAGTCTGATGGACCCTACGTTTTAATGAAAGGATCTATTAAATGGCGCCTTCCCAAGCTTCATTAGCAGTTTCGGCGACTGATATGCGGTAGCCTGAAAGCTGCTGCAATAGTATTAAAGATGTCTTCCGCAGATAGCGGGTATAATTGTTCGATTTGGAAAAACCAAAACCGAGACACCGTCATTTTTAACAATGATTATGTCAATCATACAAATGACGAATGATAGTAGCAAATGACGTCCATAGCAGGCTCTCATGGCCTTTTTCGGCTCATAATACACTTTTGCTGGCCATTTCTTTTTGCACTGAATCGCTGCTTGCCGACCGTCGCTGATTATTGGCCCCGTAATCGGCAATCAACGATCCAGTACAAAAAGAAATGGCCAGCATAAGTGTATTATGAGCCATGAAAAGGCCCCAAAGAGCCTGCTATGGAGGCTAGAATGATAGCGAAATGTCTTTTACCTGATTATGCAGCCATTATTTGTCAGTTATATACTAGTATTTGTCTTTTATCGTTGTAGTTTAAGATGTTGCACAGTTAATTTTGTTTTCTTTATCGATGTTGTAAGGTAATGATTTTATGCGCAAGGAAGTCTGGAATGAAAATAATACCTTCTTGAAAATTTTATTTTTCTACAAAAATAAGCGCAGTATGGATGTCTGTATACAGTAACAGCCTCACAGTTCCGCTATCGGTTTCAATTAGTTGGTAACTGGGAGATCCTGGTTCCATACCGAGTAGAGCATATCGATCGAGAATGCACGTTTTTCGGTAAGGACATAAAATGCGTGTCTTGCGGTCCGGATGAGAACGTTGAAGGGCTTGCAGCCCGTAGCTGTAAATTTATAGCTTGCTACTGATACCTGCTGCCCATATACATTCTGGGCTCGAAATACCACCTGCATATGTAGGTTAGTGCAGTTAAGTTGGAGCTGTGCAGGTATTTCTGGTGTCTACCTGCACCTAACTTCAACTGGTCCATGCACTGGTTTTATACATAAATGTCCTAGGATGTAGGTGTATGTGGATTGTTACTATCTGCACGATTCCGCCTATAAACGAAAAAAAATAGCAATAGTTCCTGAACATTTCTAGTACGATCCATACTTTCTAAATTCAGAGTAGTGCAGGTAAATCTGCCTGATTTTCAATGTTACCTGCACCTGTGCATGTATGCACAAAAAAAGAATTTCTAGCCCTGTAAATTTAGGCACTACAAAAAAAAAACCTGAACGAACGATCGAACATTCCTGTAAGCATACTGCATAACCTTTTCAAACGAACCACATTCGAAGTGAAGCAAACATTTCAGTTTTTGACAGGCATGACTAAACATAAGATATGACAAGATTATATTTGGTCAAGGGTATTATGGTATGAAATCATACGCCAATTTCTTATTTACGCTAACGTGCGATGACGTCAGTTGGCATGAAAGGTGATATTTATTTTTATCAAGGAAGGCTAAATGTTACGTTTACGCATGGAACGAATTAGTACTCTTCAATGTTATCGCGGGAAACACAACCTTTTAAGAATGTTGTGAGACTATATTAGTGATTACTTGTATGATATTTCCGTACGGCCCGGGCTTATCACACGGGCTCCATTCGAATAAATCGAACTGTTTCGAGTGGGCCGAGTACGGCGCCATCGAGTACGGTCTCAGCCCTCCCGCGGGTCGGGCTGATACCTTGGGCGATACGGAATACACCGTGTTGTATTCTATATGTATCGTAAAATGTATTGGGCCTGGTGGGTATATTTCGTTACAATAATATTTATGCTTTTGTTTATATAAAGAAATGCAAAGAGACGTTAAAAGGTGGATTTAAAATAAAAGGTCAACCAAACGATATTTCCTGAAAGTCCTCGACCTTCTGTGCCGGCGAATGCTTTACGGTAACAATGTGGCATGCCTAATATTGCATATCAGTAACCTGAGGTTAGGATTATGCTGGTCTCTTTATGAGCAAAATTCGTTCCCTACTGTTGAATCTCAAGGGACATACATGATGTATCATCACGTCTGGGGAAGTTCGGCCTACTCATTCACGAACGTAATTGGTACCTTTTAAGAACCCAAAGGGCGTGAAAAATCCCACATCACCAAAATACTGCCCGACAGCGACAGTTCATCAAAGTTTCCAGAAAGGCGGGCGTTTTTAAGAGAGGTGAGACCACTAGAGGCAGTGTGCTACATAAAAGTAATGGATTTAAGCCCATGATGGCTGTTTCTATGGTGATAGGCCAGTCAGCACCGGTTGGGAATGTTTTGAAGACATAGTGGTAAAGACCGCAAGGTCAGTAAGATTGATGACATACGTCTGGAAAACTTTCCCAATTCGCCATGCGTCAAAAAAGGTAAACGTCTCAGAGGATAGGAATACGATTGCTTCATTGCAGTTTGGTTAACGTAAAAGTTATTGACCCCAAGATTGTATAACGTGTTACATGAAATAATTTAGGCCACACCAATGTTATTAGTTGTTTCTCGGATTTTTTCAGAAAAAAATTGGGTCGTTCGGTCAAGAAAAATTCAAAAGGTCGGGGTGGGAGAGATCGGACAGGAAAACCTAAACCTTCAACATTTTGGGGGTCCCTGGTAAAGCATAGTCCAAAATTTGAAGAAAAATTATAACCGTATGGTCCAAAATAGGCACATACAGGTACTGAAATTTTAGGCCCATAGTTGATTTGAGAAAGGAGAGGAAGTGAAGTTTAGTCAACACGAGGTGCCATCAATTTGAAATTTTTTTTTTTTTTTTTCAAATCGGAAAAAATAGGGTCGGAAAATCCGAGAAACAACAAATAGAATCGGTGTTGCCAAAGTAAAACGTTTGTACGATTTAGCATTAAACGTCCATTTGAGTCGGCAAAATCATGTTGAAAATTTTATCCATCCCTAAAAGATTGATCAATACGGTTGAATAGAATGAATCGCTCAGTTTTCTTCAGCTATTTTTATGATGCAGTAGAGGACATTTAAGTTTCTGATATCTGTAAGAATGACTCTACATTTTAAAGATTCACACCGATCTTAAAATTAACTACTTTTCACAGAGGATGCTTGTTTTATCACTTTTTATCGCCTAACGTGGAACGCATTACTTCTGAAACTTGAGTACACATGAGAATCTAAATCGTTAACCCCATTTAAATGTATTTTACGACCGAAAGCTGTAGGGCTATGAGCAAAGATCATGATTAACATCTTTTCCTATTTCACTACCCTCGAATTTCGTCCTTGAGAGTTAACCTTATCTTACAATGCACCTGTAAAATATTAATCATGATCCGTAAAGAATTTTATCACGTTCGAAAATTACCGCAAAATTATGGCCACCGTACGCGTCTCGGTGCCCGTTTTTCCCCGGGCCCCTCCCTCAGAGCCATACTAACTGGCTATATTTCGCACTGCAGCTAGGTGTCGCTGCTAACAGTGCTGTCCCAAACGTAAAGTGTTGCCATATAAACAAGGTTTAAAGCATGCAACATGTCGAACAGCAATATAAAAGATAAAGATTTTCACAACTTCAATAGAACCACTTAGTATTGCCATGAGGAAGGTTATCAGGATATCGTTTGTAAATGTACACATGTCTAGTCTGTGCATAAAAAAGCAGGTTACATTTATGAATATGATTTCACGAAATATCCAGATGAGGTATCCATGTAGACTTTTAATGCTTGGGTAACTTTTGGACGATCTTTGTCTAATTAATCTGCCTTGATATGAGCCAGATGACAAAATAACAATCAGAGAAAAAAAAGCTAATTCATCCAGGGACGAAAATCGATACATAATTAGTTCTGTGCTCAGAAACTAGGCCGTGTGTCGCCAATGATTGATAAAAAAGCAAGCCCCTGCAGACTTCGCAGGAAACCCCGGACTTCGCAAGTTAAACAAGTTGTAAAACTTTACCTTTATGTTTTTTTCCGAAGGGAAAATACCAAATTGTTTTTTTTTTTTCTGTTTCTTTCTCTTCCGTAAATAGTCAATCAGAGCTTAGGTTAGATATTTACGTTGCTGCAAATATTTTTCTCGGACACAATACATTGATTGAGCATAATGGTATAGTATGGTTTTGCTGTTGACTTGGTCCAAAAACCCAATCAAAAGTATTTGTTTTCCTCTTACACAACGCTATAGGGTAAGCGAGCCTAAATGTATATTAATGTGCGTGAGTAGCAACTGGTAACTGGCAAAATGCTGTGAGAGAAACATGCTGCATTTTCTCGAAAATGTTGTATTTCTAGTTTAATGGATTATCTGTTTGAAAGTTTATGAAACCACTTCTGGGTAGTCGACTAAGTTTGGAACTTCCTGGAACAGCATCTCTTCTTCCTAAAATAGGACAAGAAAACTCCTATACAAGCTCAACTCACCAAAAGTAAGCTCAAGAGGAGAGGCCGAGTTTACGAAGTCTGCTCTTACACCCTATTCAGACGGGGGGGGGGGGGGGCTTTTGAGGCCTGCGCCAACTTTGATGTCGTATAACGCCAGAACGGCTTATGCTAGAGCCAAGTATTGTTTGAAACAATTTCAAGAAATTTTGGAAAAAAGAATAGGGCTAATATTGCGTTTCCTTCTCTATTCCCAACTCTCGTGGGATCCAGCTATACGCACTGGACGTTACTTCCCATATCCTTTCCATATCATTCTGATCAGAGGCTTTCGTGAATTCAATTTGAAAATAAATAGGGCTGAGATAAACGTGAAAGGAATTTTGAAAGGAATTGAATACGTGGCAGTAGAAAGAGAACTACTGTCTAATGCAATTAATGACACTATCTAGACATATTCTAGTCTAGCCATCGCGACTCGTACGTTGAATTAGATACGGGCCAACGTCATGAGTTATGAACAAAAATAAAACGAGTATTTTTTTTCAAAGCTGACGTTTTGGCCCTAATAGATAGATCCAGTTTTCCCCCCAAAATGGCCATTATTATAGCCTGATTAAATCTCGCTTATAGCTGCCCGCCAAACATCCGCCGCCCTCCCGCGGGGAGGGGCCAGTTACAGCCCTCCCTGGACAGTGGAATTGTGTCACACAGACTAGCCATTATTAGTGCTCTATTTGTACCTATACACACAACCAGTACATGCTTTAGCATGCGCAAAAGTGCAAATGGTCCGGTATCCCTTACCTGCAGTTACTGCACACAGAATAATGTCACCACATACGCTGTGTCACCGTTCTTCTATGAATATTAACTCATAATACCCCAAATTCCGACATACAGCAGACACATTAAAGAAAGAACGTATATCAAGTGTTTTGTAGATTCCCTTTCCTGGAAATTACAAATGAGTCGCCACAGGAACCCCTTTAGAAAATCCCTTCTGTCGAGTAAAAACATATGACGCGATCAGGGAATATTACATCCTGTCTGTGCAGTTTAAGGCTTTCGGTGCACTCCGAAATAACCGAGGACACTGACTGATGTTCAAAAGATCGTTCTTAAATACAGTTAATGTTGGTACATAAATTGCCAATCGTAAAGCTCTCAAGGGAGTTAACTATGCTGTATATGATACATTGTAGAGATTGTACCCAAACCCAAGAGCACCATGTTAAAGCAATTCTTTTATGAATCATTTTTCACAAGAAAGCTTTTAAAATTTGTCAGAATTATGCTAATATTAGCATATCTTATATAATCTAATTTCTTTGAATTGACGAGAATCGGTTTTTGGAAAGCCAAAAATTGCTTGCTTGAATTTACATTTATTATTGGTTCATAAATTTTTGATAGTAAAATTGACTGTGGATCTTGGCATGGCATCTAGATTTAAAGCCCGTGTCCTGTTTGCTTTTACATTTCTTCAATTCAAAGAAAGCTACAGTAGGTATTAAAGGTATTGTTGAAAATGTCAATGACATGAACTGAATTCTTTGGGATTTTCCCACGATCAAGCCGAGGCACGATATCGACTTTTGACAGTGTCTCGGTAACTGTTGACGTCACACGCACAGAAAGTCAGTTAAAGAATTAGGTGATTCAAATCCCTTTTAGTTGGGGAACTCATAATGTATCATTGTACTGTTGTACATCAGATAAACATTCAACTTGAAATGTTTTGAAATATTGTCATAGCATATACCAGAAGTTAATATACAGTACTATAAAGCTTTGGTGGATAGCCAAAAGACTGTTCTTTAAAACATATGATGTTGGTACATAAATTGTGAGTATTGAAAATGTCTGGGGGGCTTGGAGTGGATACCTGGGGTATTGTACCTAGCTCATGAAGCTTCTCTTTGATTTATTATAGGCCATAAGAAAGCATAAGTTCGTGAAGTGATGAATGAACAGATGAATAGACAAAGATGGCCCTTAAGGACATCTTATGTCGGTACATAAATCATTAGTTGTAGATTTGTTTCAGCACTTTGATAAAGACAAATCAAGTATCGTATCCATCTAATATGCCCAATGGGTATATTAAATTTCCCTATGATTCATACTTGCATTTGTCACAAGAGTCTTAATGATATCTTGAAACTATCAAAAAAAGTTTTAGTCAAGAATATCACAAAAGTATGTCATAGGGACGCCGTGTTACGTTGTGCTCACACAATCGTTTATATGGCATTTGTATTATTCTGGCTCAAGTCAGAATACTGGTCACTGTATACGACTACTTTTTGCTAGGTATAAAGTACGCCATACGTATATGGTATACGTAAGGACACTCCAGCCATCATTTAACAGAGCCGGCGGGTGATACAAACATCATGGCACGTTTGCGGCCCCTACTGACATGTCATTTCTGGTATTGAACCAGAATTTCTCATTTACTAACTTTAACCAAGGTTAGTTAAAGTCCTTCCCGCGCCTGATGGCGCATAGGGCGGCGCCCATCTCCGTTTCAGTAGCCCTTGGGCCACACAACGCAATCACTACAGCAGGTGGCTAGTCCACTGGTAGTGGTGTGTGTTCAACTTCCATACTCTTTCCCGAATGATGATAGCTAAGCAGAGAAAGTAGCATGTACCATTTTTAGAGTCTTTGGTATGACTCGGCCGGGGATCGAACTCACGACCTACCGCATGCAAGGTGAACACTCTACCCACTCGGCCATTGCACCAGTGTACTATAAAACCAAAGAGCTCAACTAAATGTGCGGCTGTTATTACCAATTGAGTTACAGGGACATCCGTAGACGCATATTTCATCAAAGCCCACAGCACCATCTAATCAAACGAATCACTGGTAATTATTACCTCTGGGTAACTGAGTGACGTCTGGGATTATGACAGAAACATCAATAACCTAATATACTGTCTCCAACATTCTTCCGCTGTAGTCATTTTAAGTAATTACACACGTAAGAAGCCAAATCCCGGCTTAGCATGACCTAAGCCTATTGAGACCTAATCATCATTTGACCTAAAAGAATTTCGTGACATTTTGAAGGAAACTTGAGGAACTGATGAAGTTATAACTTAATTAAAAAAGTAGTCGAGCTGCATGGAAGAAGTGGCTATGCAGAGATAACGTGGACGTAGAAGGTTGCTTTTCTATGAAAAAAAATAGGCGTTATCATATCATTGACCCTTGACCTCGTCTTTGAGCTACATCCGAGTTCGGTACGTTTCGTTGCGGTTTGACTCTGAAATACCCCCTCCATGACTTTGATCAACGTGCGCAAAAGATAGCGAAATGGCTTTGCCCGAGTAGTTATACGATACATTCTAGACGTGTGTTTGTCCGAAATAAATATGTATATTGGGGTGTACCATACTGTCCGTATCTCATAATAGCATTATTAAACTACAAATTGGGTTCCTGTGATATCACTATCTCTTTGGGACCGGGAAATTATTTTGCCGGTACAAAGTCCCTTGTGGGTGGGGACAATTTGGAACTGTACGCGATGACGTTGTCAATAAATTTCGAGGTTTATTACTAGTATCTTCTTACTATCGAAGGTTTGTGACCGCTTGGCGTAATCGTCAGGGCGTTCGCCTCAAGCCTAACAGGTTCTGAGTTGGAATCCCGCTGTGCTACCGATCTTGGACCTGGGAAAGGCACTTACACAC